>NW_027437554.1:600000-780831 GCF_965140245.1 Athene noctua | reverse complement strand
AAACGTGTACGTTTGCACTTCCCCGCCACAGGGAAGCTGCTAGCCGGGAATTCTCTGCCTGGTTCTACCCGCTGCCCGGAACGCTACGCAGGGCAAAAGCGGTTCTCGTCCTCCGTGCTTGCTTTTTCTCAGAAAGAGCCGTGGTGTGCGTTTTCGCCGGAAAACGCGTTTTCGGCCGAAAACGTGTACGTTTGCACTTCCCCGCCACAGGGAAGCTGCTAGCCGGGAATTCTCTGCCTGGTTCTACCCGCTGCCCGGAACGCTACGCAGGGCAAAAGCGGTTCTCGTCCTCCGTGCTTGCTTTTTCTCAGAAAGAGCCGTGGTGTGCGTTTTCGCCGGAAAACGCGTTTTCGGCCGAAAACGTGTACGTTTGCACTTCCCCGCCACAGGGAAGCTGCTAGCCGGGAATTCTCTGCCTGGTTCTACCCGCTGCCCGGAACGCTACGCAGGGCAAAAGCGGTTCTCGTCCTCCGTGCTTGCTTTTTCTCAGAAAGAGCCGTGGTGTGCGTTTTCGCCGGAAAACGCGTTTTCGGCCGAAAACGTGTACGTTTGCACTTCCCCGCCACAGGGAAGCTGCTAGCCGGGAATTCTCTGCCTGGTTCTACCCGCTGCCCGGAACGCTACGCAGGGCAAAAGCGGTTCTCGTCCTCCGTGCTTGCTTTTTCTCAGAAAGAGCCGTGGTGTGCGTTTTCGCCGGAAAACGCGTTTTCGGCCGAAAACGTGTACGTTTGCACTTCCCCGCCACAGGGAAGCTGCTAGCCGGGAATTCTCTGCCTGGTTCTACCCGCTGCCCGGAACGCTACGCAGGGCAAAAGCGGTTCTCGTCCTCCGTGCTTGCTTTTTCTCAGAAAGAGCCGTGGTGTGCGTTTTCGCCGGAAAACGCGTTTTCGGCCGAAAACGTGTACGTTTGCACTTCCCCGCCACAGGGAAGCTGCTAGCCGGGAATTCTCTGCCTGGTTCTACCCGCTGCCCGGAACGCTACGCAGGGCAAAAGCGGTTCTCGTCCTCCGTGCTTGCTTTTTCTCAGAAAGAGCCGTGGTGTGCGTTTTCGCCGGAAAACGCGTTTTCGGCCGAAAACGTGTACGTTTGCACTTCCCCGCCACAGGGAAGCTGCTAGCCGGGAATTCTCTGCCTGGTTCTACCCGCTGCCCGGAACGCTACGCAGGGCAAAAGCGGTTCTCGTCCTCCGTGCTTGCTTTTTCTCAGAAAGAGCCGTGGTGTGCGTTTTCGCCGGAAAACGCGTTTTCGGCCGAAAACGTGTACGTTTGCACTTCCCCGCCACAGGGAAGCTGCTAGCCGGGAGTTCTCTGCCTGGTTCTACCCGCTGCCCGGAACGCTACGCAGGGCAAAAGCGGTTCTCGTCCTCCGTGCTTGCTTTTTCTCAGAAAGAGCCGTGGTGTGCGTTTTCGCCGGAAAACGCGTTTTCGGCCGAAAACGTGTACGTTTGCACTTCCCCGCCACAGGGAAGCTGCTAGCCGGGAATTCTCTGCCTGGTTCTACCCGCTGCCCGGAACGCTACGCAGGGCAAAAGCGGTTCTCGTCCTCCGTGCTTGCTTTTTCTCAGAAAGAGCCGTGGTGTGCGTTTTCGCCGGAAAACGCGTTTTCGGCCGAAAACGTGTACGTTTGCACTTCCCCGCCACAGGGAAGCTGCTAGCCGGGAATTCTCTGCCTGGTTCTACCCGCTGCCCGGAACGCTACGCAGGGCAAAAGCGGTTCTCGTCCTCCGTGCTTGCTTTTTCTCAGAAAGAGCCGTGGTGTGCGTTTTCGCCGGAAAACGCGTTTTCGGCCGAAAACGTGTACGTTTGCACTTCCCCGCCACAGGGAAGCTGCTAGCCGGGAATTCTCTGCCTGGTTCTACCCGCTGCCCGGAACGCTACGCAGGGCAAAAGCGGTTCTCGTCCTCCGTGCTTGCTTTTTCTCAGAAAGAGCCGTGGTGTGCGTTTTCGCCGGAAAACGCGTTTTCGGCCGAAAACGTGTACGTTTGCACTTCCCCGCCACAGGGAAGCTGCTAGCCGGGAATTCTCTGCCTGGTTCTACCCGCTGCCCGGAACGCTACGCAGGGCAAAAGCGGTTCTCGTCCTCCGCGCTTGCTTTTTCTCAGAAAGAGCCGTGGTGTGCGTTTTCACCGGAAAACGCGTTTTCGGCCGAAAACGTGTACGTTTGCACTTCCCCGCCACAGGGAAGCTGCTAGCCGGGAATTCTCTGCCTGGTTCTACCCGCTGCCCGGAACGCTACGCAGGGCAAAAGCGGTTCTCGTCCTCCGTGCTTGCTTTTTCTCAGAAAGAGCCGTGGTGTGCGTTTTCGCCGGAAAACGCGTTTTCGGCCGAAAACGTGTACGTTTGCACTTCCCGGCCACAGGGAAGCTGCTAGCCGGGAATTCTCTGCCTGGTTCTACCCGCTGCCCGGAACGCTACGCAGGGCAAAAGCGGTTCTCGTCCTCCGTGCTTGCTTTTTCTCAGAAAGAGCCGTGGTGTGCGTTTTCGCCGGAAAACGCGTTTTCGGCCGAAAACGTGTACGTTTGCACTTCCCCGCCACAGGGAAGCTGCTAGCCGGGAATTCTCTGCCTGGTTCTACCCGCTGCCCGGAACGCTACGCAGGGCAAAAGCGGTTCTCGTCCTCCGTGCTTGCTTTTTCTCAGAAAGAGCCGTGGTGTGCGTTTTCGCCGGAAAACGCGTTTTCGGCCGAAAACGTGTACGTTTGCACTTCCCCGCCACAGGGAAGCTGCTAGCCGGGAATTCTCTGCCTGGTTCTACCCGCTGCCCGGAACGCTACGCAGGGCAATAGCGATTCTCGTCCTCCGTGCTTGCTTTTTCTCAGAAAGAGCCGTGGTGTGCGTTTTCGCCGGAAAACGCGTTTTCGGCCGATAACGTGTACGTTTGCACTTCCCCGCCACAGGGAAGCTGCTAGACGGGAATTCTCTGCCTGGTTCTACCCGCTGCCAGGAACGCTACGCAAGGCAAAAGCGATTCTCGTCCTCCGTGCTTGCTTTTTCTCAGAAAGAGCCGTGGTGTGCGTTTTCGCCAGAAAACGCGTTTTCGGCCGAAAACGTGTACGTTTGCACTTCCCCGCCACAGGGAAGCTGCTAGCCGGGAATTCTCTGCCTGGTTCTACCCGCTGCCCGGAACGCTACGCAGGGCAAAAGCGGTTCTCGTCCTCCGTGCTTGCTTTTTCTCAGAAAGAGCCGTGGTGTGCGTTTTCGCCGGAAAACGCGTTTTCGGCCGAAAACGTGTACGTTTGCACTTCCCCGCCACAGGGAAGCTGCTAGCCGGGAATTCTCTGCCTGGTTCTACCCGCTGCCCGGAACGCTACGCAGGGCAAAAGCGGTTCTCGTCCTCCGCGCTTGCTTTTTCTCAGAAAGAGCCGTGGTGTGCGTTTTCGCCGGAAAACGCGTTTTCGGCCGAAAACGTGTACGTTTGCACTTCCCCGCCACAGGGAAGCTGCTAGACGGGAATTCTCTGCCTGGTTCTACCCGCTGCCCGGAACGCTACGCAGGGCAAAAGCGGTTCTCGTCCTCCGTGCTTGCTTTTTCTCAGAAAGAGCCGTGGTGTGCGTTTTCGCCGGAAAACGCTTTTCGGCCGAAAACGTGTACGTTTGCACTTCCCGGCCACAGGGAAGCTGCTAGCCGGGAATTCTCTGCCTGGTTCTACCCGCTGCCCGGAACGCTACGCAGGGCAAAGCGATTGTCGTCCTCCGTTCTTGCTTTTTCTCAGAAAGAGCCGTGGTGTGCGTTTTCGCCAGAAAACGCGTTTTCGGCCGAAAACGTGTACGTTTGCACTTCCCGGCCACAGGGAACCTGCTAGCCGGGAATTCTCTGCCTGGTTCTACCCGCTGCCCGGAACGCTACGCAGGGCAATAGCGATTTTCGTCCTCCGTGCTTGCTTTTTCTCAGAAAGAGCCGTGGTGTGCGTTTTCGCCGGAAAACGCGTTTTCGGCCGAAAACGTGTACGTTTGCACTTCCCCGCCACAGGGAAGCTGCTAGCCGGGAATTCTCTGCCTGGTTCTACCCGCTGCCAGGAACGCTACGCAGGGCAAAAGCGATTCTCGTCCTCCGTGCTTGCTTTTTCTCAGAAAGAGCCGTGGTGTGCGTCTTCGCCGGAAAACGCGTTTTCGGCCGAAAACGTGTACGTTTGCACTTCCCGGCCACAGGGAAGCTGCTAGCCGGGAATTCTCTGCCTGGTTCTACCCGCTGCCCGGAACGCTACGCAGGGCAAAAGCGATTCTCGTCCTCCGTGCTTGCTTTTTCTCAGAAAGAGCCGTGGTGTGCGTTTTCGCCGGAAAACACGTTTTCGGCCGAAAACGTGTACGTTTGCACTTCCCGGCCACAGGGAAGCTGCTAGACGGGAATTCGCTGCCTATTTCTACCCGCTGCTCAGAACTCTACGCAGGGCAAAAGCGATTCTCGTCCTCCGTGCTTGCTTTTTCTCAGAAAGAGCCGTGGTGTGCGTTTTCGCCGGAAAACGCGTTTTCGGCCGAAAACGTGTACGTTTGCACGTCCCGGCCACAGGGCAGCTGCTAGCCGGGAATTCTCTGCCTGGTTCTACCCGCTGCCCGGAACGCTACGCAGGGCAAAAGCGATTCTCGTCCTCCGTGCTTGCTTTTTCTCAGAAAGAGCCGTGGTGTGCGTTTTCGCCGGAAAACGCTTTTCGGCCGAAAACGTGTACGTTTGCACTTCCCGGCCACAGGGAAGCTGCTAGCCGGGAATTCTCTGCCTGGTTCTACCCGCTGCCCGGAACGCTACGCAGGGCAAAAGCGATTGTCGTCCTCCGTTCTTGCTTTTTCTCAGAAAGAGCCGTGGTGTGCGTTTTCGCCAGAAAACGCGTTTTCGGCCGAAAACGTGTACGTTTGCACTTCCCGGCCACAGGGAAGCTGCTAGCCGGGAATTCTCTGCCTGGTTCTACCCGCTGCCCGGAACGCTACGCAGGGCAAAAGCGATTTTCGTCCTCCGTGCTTGCTTTTTCTCAGAAAGAGCCGTGGTGTGCGTTTTCGCGGGAAAACGCGTTTTCGGCCGAAAACGTGTACGTTTGCACTTCCCGGCCACAGGGAAGCTGCTAGCCGGGAATTCTCTGCCTGGTTCTACCCGCTGCCCGGAACGCTACGCAGGGCAAAAGCGATTCTCGTCCTCCGTGCTTGCTTTTTCCCAGAAAGAGCCGTGGTGTGCGTTTTCGCCGGAAAACGCGTTTTCGGCCGAAAACGTGTACGTTTGCACTTCCCCGCCACAGGGAAGCTGCTAGACGGGAATTCTCTGCCTGGTTCTACCCGCTGCCAGGAACGCTACGCAGGGCAAAAGCGATTCTCGTCCTCCGTGCTTGCTTTTTCTCAGAAAGAGCCGTGGTGTGCGTTTTCGCTAGAAAACGCGTTTTCGGCCGAAAACGTGTACGTTTGCACTTCCCGGCCACAGGGAAGCTGCTAGCCGGGAATTCTCTGCCTGGTTCTACCCGCTGCCCGGAACGCTACGCAGGGCAAAAGCGATTCTCGTCCTCCGTGCTTGCTTTTTCTCAGAAAGAGCCGTGGTGTGCGTTTTCGCCGGTAAACGCGTTTTCGGCCGAAAACGTGTACGTTTGCACTTCCCCGCCACAGGGAAGCTGCTAGCCGGGAATTCTCTGCCTGGTTCTACCCGCTGCCCGGAACGCTACGCAGGGCAAAAGCGATTCTCGTCCTCCGTGCTTGCTTTTTCTCAGAAAGAGCCGTGGTGTGCGTCTTCGCCGGAAAACGCGTTTTCGGCCGAAAACGTGTACGTTTGCACTTCCCGGCCACAGGGAAGCTGCTAGCCGGGAATTCTCTGCCTGGTTCTACCCGCTGCCCGGAACGCTACGCAGGGCAAAGGCGATTCTCGTCCTCCGTGCTTGCTTTTTCTCAGAAAGAGCCGTGGTGTGCGTTTTCGCCGGTAAACGCGTTTTCGGCCGAAAACGTGTACGTTTGCACTTCCCGGCCACAGGGAAGCTGCTAGCCGGGAATTCTCTGCCTGGTTCTACCCGCTGCCCGGAACGCTACGCAGGGCAAAAGCGATTCTCGTCCTCCGTGCTTGCTTTTTCTCAGAAAGAGCCGTGGTGTGCGTTTTCGCCGGAAAACGCGTTTTCGGCCGAAAACGTGTACGTTTGCACTTCCCGGCCACAGGGAAGCTGCTAGCCGGGAATTCTCTGCCTGGTTCTACCCGCTGCCCGGAACGCTACGCAGGGCAAAAGCGATTCTCGTCCTCCGTGCTTGCTTTTTCTCAGAAAGAGCCGTGGTGTGCGTTTTCGCCGGAAAACACGTTTTCGGCCGAAAACGTGTACGTTTGCACTTCCCGGCCACAGGGAAGCTGCTAGACGGGAATTCGCTGCCTATTTCTACACGCTGCTCAGAACTCTACGCAGGGCAAAAGCGATTCTCGTCCTCCGTGCTTGCTTTTTCTCAGAAAGAGCCGTGGTGTGCGTTTTCGCCGGAAAACGCGTTTTCGGCCGAAAACGTGTACGTTTGCACTTCCCCGCCACAGGGAAGCTGCTAGCCGGGAATTCTCTGCCTGGTTCTACCCGCTGCCCGGAACGCTACGCAGGGCAAAAGCGATTCTCGTCCTCCGTGCTTGCTTTTTCTCAGAAAGAGCGTGGTGTGCGTTTTCGCCGGAAAACGCGTTTTCGGCCGAAAACGTGTACGTTTGCACTTCCCGGCCACAGGGAAGCTGCTAGCCGGGAATTCTCTGCCTGGTTCTACCCGCTGCCCGGAACGCTACGCAGGGCAAAAGCGATTCGCGTCCTCCGTGCTTGCTTTTTCTCAGAAAGAGCCGTGGTGTGCGTTTTCGCCGGAAAACGCGTTTTCGGCCGAAAACGTGTACGTTTGCACTTCCCGGCCACAGGGAAGCTGCTAGCCGGGAATTCTCTGCCTGGTTCTACCCGCTGCCCGGAACGCTACGCAGGGCAAAAGCGATTCTCGTCCTCCGTGCTTGCTTTTTCTCAGAAAGAGCCGTGGTGTGCGTTTTCGCCGGAAAACGCGTTTTCGGCCGAAAACGTGTACGTTTGCACTTCCCGGCCACAGGGAAGCTGCTAGCCGGGAATTCTCTGCCTGGTTCTACCCGCTGCCCGGAACGCTACGCAGGGCAAAAGCGATTCTCGTCCTCCGTGCTTGCTTTTTCTCAGAAAGAGCCGTGGTGTGCGTTTTCGCCGGAAAACGCGTTTTCGGCGAAAACGTGTACGTTTGCACTTCCCGGCCACAGGGAAGCTGCTAGCCGGGAATTCTCTGCCTGGTTCTACCCGCTGCCCGGAACACTACGCAGGGCAAAAGCGATTCTCGTCCTCCGTGCTTGCTTTTTCTCAGAAAGAGCCGTGGTGTGCGTTTTCGCCAGAAAACGCGTTTTCGGCCGAAAACGTGTACGTTTGCACTTCCCCGCCACAGGGAAGCTGCTAGCCGGGAATTCTCTGCCTGGTTCTACCCGCTGCCCGGAACGCTACGCAGGGCAAAAGCGATTCTCGTCCTCCGTGCTTGCTTTTTCTCAGAAAGAGCCGTGGTGTGCGTTTTCGCGGGAAAACGCGTTTTCAGCCGAAAACGTGTACGTTTGCTCTTCCCGGCCACAGGGAAGCTGCTAGCCGGGAATTCTCTGCCTGGTTCTACCCGCTGCTCAGAACGCTACGCAGGGCAAAAGCGATTCTTGTCCTCCGTGCTTGCTTTTTCTCAGAAAGAGCCGTGGTGTGCGTTTTCGCCGGAAAACGCGTTTTCGGCCGAAAACGTGTACGTTTGCACTTCCCGGCCACAGGGAAGCTGCTAGACGGGAATTCGCTGCCTATTTCTACCCGCTGCTCAGAACTCTACGCAGGGCAAAAGCGATTCTCGTCCTCCGTGCTTGCTTTTTCTCAGAAAGAGCCGTGGTGTGCGTTTTCGCGGGAAAACGCGTTTTCGGCCGAAAACGTGTACGTTTGCACTTCCCCGCCACAGGGAAGCTGCTAGCCGGGAATTCTCTGCCTGGTTCTACCCGCTGCCCGGAACGCTACGCAGGGCAAAAGCGATTCTCGTCCTCCGTGCTTGCTTTTTCTCAGAAAGACCGTGGTGTGCGTTTTCGCCGGAAAACGCGTTTTCGGCCGAAAACGTGTACGTTTGCACTTCCCGGCCACAGGGAAGCTGCTAGCCGGGAATTCTCTGCCTGGTTCTACCCGCTGCCCGGAACGCTACGCAGGGCAAAAGCGATTCGCGTCCTCCGTGCTTGCTTTTTCTCAGAAAGAGCCGTGGTGTGCGTTTTCGCCGGAAAACGCGTTTTCGGCCGAAAACGTGTACGTTTGCACTTCCCGGCCACAGGGAAGCTGCTAGCCGGGAATTCTCTGCCTGGTTCTACCCGCTGCCCGGAACGCTACGCAGGGCAAAAGCGATTCTCGTCCTCCGTGCTTGCTTTTTCTCAGAAAGAGCCGTGGTGTGCGTTTTCGCCGGTAAACGCGTTTTCGGCCGAAAACGTGTACGTTTGCACTTCCCGGCCACAGGGAAGCTGCTAGCCGGGAATTCTCTGCCTGGTTCTACCCGCTGCCCGGAACGCTACGCAGGGCAAAAGCGATTCTCGTCCTCCGTGCTTGCTTTTTCTCAGAAAGAGCCGTGGTGTGCGTTTTCGCCGGAAAACGCGTTTTCGGCGAAAACGTGTACGTTTGCACTTCCCGGCCACAGGGAAGCTGCTAGCCGGGAATTCTCTGCCTGGTTCTACCCGCTGCCCGGAACACTACGCAGGGCAAAAGCGATTCGCGTCCTCCGTGCTTGCTTTTTCTCAGAAAGAGCCGTGGTGTGCGTTTTCGCCAGAAAACGCGTCTTCGGCCGAAAACGTGTACGTTTGCACTTCCCGGCCACAGGGAAGCTGCTAGCCGGGAATTCTCTGCCTGGTTCTACCCGCTGCCCGGAACGCTACGCAGGGCAAAAGCGATTCTCGTCCTCCGTGCTTGCTTTTTCTCAGAAAGAGCCGTGGTGTGCGTTTTCGCCGGTAAACGCGTTTTCGGCCGAAAACGTTTACGTTTGCACTTCCCGGCCACAGGGAAGCTGCTAGCCGGGAATTCTCTGCCTGGTTCTACCCGCTGCCCGGAACGCTACGCAGGGCAAAAGCGATTCTCGTCCTCCGTGCTTGCTTTTTCTCAGAAAGAGCCGTGGTGTGCGTTTTCGCCGGAAAACGCGTTTTCGGCGAAAACGTGTACGTTTGCACTTCCCGGCCACAGGGAAGCTGCTAGCCGGGAATTCTCTGCCTGGTTCTACCCGCTGCCCGGAACACTACGCAGGGCAAAAGCGATTCTCGTCCTCCGTGCTTGCTTTTTCTCAGAAAGAGCCGTGGTGTGCGTTTTCGCCAGAAAACGTGTTTTCGGCCGAAAACGTGTACGTTTGCACTTCCCCGCCACAGGGAAGCTGCTAGCCGGGAATTCTCTGCCTGGTTCTACCCGCTGCCCGGAACGCTACGCAGGGCAAAAGCGATTCTCGTCCTCCGTGCTTGCTTTTTCTCAGAAAGAGCCGTGGTGTGCGTTTTCGCCGGTAAACGCGTTTTCGGCCGAAAACGTGTACGTTTGCACTTCCCCGCCACAGGGAAGCTGCTAGCCGGGAATTCTCTGCCTGGTTCTACCCGCTGCCAGGAACGCTACGCAGGGCAAAAGCGATTCTCGTCCTCCGTGCTTGCTTTTTCTCAGAAAGAGCCGTGGTGTGCGTTTTCGCGGGAAAACGCGTTTTCGGCCGAAAACGTGTACGTTTGCTCTTCCCGGCCACAGGGAAGCTGCTAGCCGGGAATTCTCTGCCTGGTTCTACCCGCTGCTCAGAACGCTACGCAGGGCAAAAGCGATTCTCGTCCTCCGTGCTTGCTTTTTCTCAGAAAGAGCCGTGGTGTGCGTTTTCGCCGGAAAACGCGTTTTCGGCCGAAAACGTGTACGTTTGCACTTCCCGGCCACAGGGAAGCTGCTAGCCGGGAATTCTCTGCCTGGTTCTACCCGCTGCCCGGAACGCTACGCAGGGCAAAAGCGATTCTCGTCCTCCGTGCTTGCTTTTTCTCAGAAAGAGCCGTGGTGTGCGTTTTCGCCGGAAAACGCGTTTTCGGCCGAAAACGTGTACGTTTGCACTTCCCGGCCACAGGGAAGCTGCTAGCCGGGAATTCTCTGCCTGGTTCTACCCGCTGCCCGGAACGCTACGCAGGGCAAAAGCGATTCTCGTCCTCCGTGCTTGCTTTTTCTCAGAAAGAGCCGTGGTGTGCGTTTTCGCCGGTAAACGCGTTTTCGGCCGAAAACGTGTACGTTTGCACTTCCCGGCCACAGGGAAGCTGCTAGCCGGGAATTCTCTGCCTGGTTCTACCCGCTGCCCGGAACGCTACGCAGGGCAAAAGCGATTCTCGTCCTCCGTGCTTGCTTTTTCTCAGAAAGAGCTGTGGTGTGCGTTTTCGCCGGAAAACGCGTTTTCGGCCGAAAACGTGTACGTTTGCACTTCCCGGCCACAGGGAAGCTGCTAGCCGGGAATTCTCTGCCTGGTTCTACCCGCTGCCCGGAACGCTACGCAGGGCAAAAGCGATTCTCGTCCTCCGTGCTTGCTTTTTCTCAGAAAGAGCCGTGGTGTGCGTTTTCGCCGGAAAACACGTTTTCGGCCGAAAACGTGTACGTTTGCACTTCCCGGCCACAGGGAAGCTGCTAGACGGGAATTCGCTGCCTATTTCTACACGCTGCTCAGAACTCTACGCAGGGCAAAAGCGATTCTCGTCCTCCGTGCTTGCTTTTTCTCAGAAAGAGCCGTGGTGTGCGTTTTCGCCGGAAAACGCGTTTTCGGCCGAAAACGTGTACGTTTGCACTTCCCCGCCACAGGGAAGCTGCTAGCCGGGAATTCTCTGCCTGGTTCTACCCGCTGCCCGGAACGCTACGCAGGGCAAAAGCGATTCTCGTCCTCCGTGCTTGCTTTTTCTCAGAAAGACCGTGGTGTGCGTTTTCGCCGGAAAACGCGTTTTCGGCCGAAAACGTGTACGTTTGCACTTCCCGGCCACAGGGAAGCTGCTAGCCGGGAATTCTCTGCCTGGTTCTACCCGCTGCCCGGAACGCTACGCAGGGCAAAAGCGATTCTCGTCCTCCGTGCTTGCTTTTTCTCAGAAAGAGCCGTGGTGTGCGTTTTCGCCGGAAAACTCGTTTTCGGCCGAAAACGTGTACGTTTGCACTTCCCGGCCACAGGGAAGCTGCTAGCCGGGAATTCTCTGCCTGGTTCTACCCGCTGCCCGGAACGCTACGCAGGGCAAAAGCGATTCTCGTCCTCCGTGCTTGCTTTTTCTCAGAAAGAGCCGTGGTGTGCGTTTTCGCCGGAAAACGCGTTTTCGGCGAAAACGTGTACGTTTGCACTTCCCGGCCACAGGGAAGCTGCTAGCCGGGAATTCTCTGCCTGGTTCTACCCGCTGCCCGGAACACTACGCAGGGCAAAAGCGATTCTCGTCCTCCGTGCTTGCTTTTTCTCAGAAAGAGCCGTGGTGTGCGTTTTCGCGGGAAAACGCGTTTTCGGCCGAAAACGTGTACGTTTGCACTTCCCCGCCACAGGGAAGCTGCTAGCCGGGAATTCTCTGCCTGGTTCTACCCGCTGCCCGGAACGCTACGCAGGGCAAAAGCGATTCTCGTCCTCCGTGCTTGCTTTTTCTCAGAAAGAGCCGTGGTGTGCGTTTTCGCGGGAAAACGCGTTTTCAGCCGAAAACGTGTACGTTTGCTCTTCCCGGCCACAGGGAAGCTGCTAGCCGGGAATTCTCTGCCTGGTTCTACCCGCTGCTCAGAACGCTACGCAGGGCAAAAGCGATTCTTGTCCTCCGTGCTTGCTTTTTCTCAGAAAGAGCCGTGGTGTGCGTTTTCGCCGGAAAACGCGTTTTCGGCCGAAAACGTGTACGTTTGCACTTCCCGGCCACAGGGAAGCTGCTAGACGGGAATTCGCTGCCTATTTCTACCCGCTGCTCAGAACTCTACGCAGGGCAAAAGCGATTCTCGTCCTCCGTGCTTGCTTTTTCTCAGAAAGAGCCGTGGTGTGCGTTTTCGCGGGAAAACGCGTTTTCGGCCGAAAACGTGTACGTTTGCACTTCCCCGCCACAGGGAAGCTGCTAGCCGGGAATTCTCTGCCTGGTTCTACCCGCTGCCCGGAACGCTACGCAGGGCAAAAGCGATTCTCGTCCTCCGTGCTTGCTTTTTCTCAGAAAGACCGTGGTGTGCGTTTTCGCCGGAAAACGCGTTTTCGGCCGAAAACGTGTACGTTTGCACTTCCCGGCCACAGGGAAGCTGCTAGCCGGGAATTCTCTGCCTGGTTCTACCCGCTGCCCGGAACGCTACGCAGGGCAAAAGCGATTCGCGTCCTCCGTGCTTGCTTTTTCTCAGAAAGAGCCGTGGTGTGCGTTTTCGCCGGAAAACGCGTTTTCGGCCGAAAACGTGTACGTTTGCACTTCCCGGCCACAGGGAAGCTGCTAGCCGGGAATTCACTGCCTGGTTCTACCCGCTGCCCGGAACGCTACGCAGGGCAAAAGCGATTCTCGTCCTCCGTGCTTGCTTTTTCTCAGAAAGAGCCGTGGTGTGCGTTTTCGCCGGTAAACGCGTTTTCGGCCGAAAACGTGTACGTTTGCACTTCCCGGCCACAGGGAAGCTGCTAGCCGGGAATTCTCTGCCTGGTTCTACCCGCTGCCCGGAACGCTACGCAGGGCAAAAGCGATTCTCGTCCTCCGTGCTTGCTTTTTCTCAGAAAGAGCCGTGGTGTGCGTTTTCGCCGGAAAACGCGTTTTCGGCGAAAACGTGTACGTTTGCACTTCCCGGCCACAGGGAAGCTGCTAGCCGGGAATTCTCTGCCTGGTTCTACCCGCTGCCCGGAACACTACGCAGGGCAAAAGCGATTCGCGTCCTCCGTGCTTGCTTTTTCTCAGAAAGAGCCGTGGTGTGCGTTTTCGCCAGAAAACGCGTCTTCGGCCGAAAACGTGTACGTTTGCACTTCCCGGCCACAGGGAAGCTGCTAGCCGGGAATTCTCTGCCTGGTTCTACCCGCTGCCCGGAACGCTACGCAGGGCAAAAGCGATTCTCGTCCTCCGTGCTTGCTTTTTCTCAGAAAGAGCCGTGGTGTGCGTTTTCGCCGGTAAACGCGTTTTCGGCCGAAAACGTGTACGTTTGCACTTCCCGGCCACAGGGAAGCTGCTAGCCGGGAATTCTCTGCCTGGTTCTACCCGCTGCCCGGAACGCTACGCAGGGCAAAAGCGATTCTCGTCCTCCGTGCTTGCTTTTTCTCAGAAAGAGCCGTGGTGTGCGTTTTCGCCGGAAAACGCGTTTTCGGCGAAAACGTGTACGTTTGCACTTCCCGGCCACAGGGAAGCTGCTAGCCGGGAATTCTCTGCCTGGTTCTACCCGCTGCCCGGAACACTACGCAGGGCAAAAGCGATTCTCGTCCTCCGTGCTTGCTTTTTCTCAGAAAGAGCCGTGGTGTGCGTTTTCGCCAGAAAACGCGTTTTCGGCCGAAAACGTGTACGTTTGCACTTCCCCGCCACAGGGAAGCTGCTAGCCGGGAATTCTCTGCCTGGTTCTACCCGCTGCCCGGAACGCTACGCAGGGCAAAAGCGATTCTCGTCCTCCGTGCTTGCTTTTTCTCAGAAAGAGCCGTGGTGTGCGTTTTCGCCGGTAAACGCGTTTTCGGCCGAAAACGTGTACGTTTGCACTTCCCCGCCACAGGGAAGCTGCTAGACGGGAATTCTCTGCCTGGTTCTACCCGCTGCCAGGAACGCTACGCAGGGCAAAAGCGATTCTCGTCCTCCGTGCTTGCTTTTTCTCAGAAAGAGCCGTGGTGTGCGTTTTCGCGGGAAAACGCGTTTTCGGCCGAAAACGTGTACGTTTGCTCTTCCCGGCCACAGGGAAGCTGCTAGCCGGGAATTCTCTGCCTGGTTCTACCCGCTGCTCAGAACGCTACGCAGGGCAAAAGCGATTCTCTTCCTCCGTGCTTGCTTTTTCTCAGAAAGAGCCGTGGTGTGCGTTTTCGCCGGAAAACGCGTTTTCGGCCGAAAACGTGTACGTTTGCACTTCCCGGCCACAGGGAAGCTGCTAGCCGGGAATTCTCTGCCTGGTTCTACCCGCTGCCCGGAACGCTACGCAGGGCAAAAGCGATTCTCGTCCTCCGTGCTTGCTTTTTCTCAGAAAGACCGTGGTGTGCGTTTTCGCCGGAAAACGCGTTTTCGGCCGAAAACGTGTACGTTTGCACTTCCCGGCCACAGGGAAGCTGCTAGCCGGGAATTCTCTGCCTGGTTCTACCCGCTGCCCGGAACGCTACGCAGGGCAAAAGCGATTCGCGTCCTCCGTGCTTGCTTTTTCTCAGAAAGAGCCGTGGTGTGCGTTTTCGCCGGAAAACGCGTTTTCGGCCGAAAACGTGTACGTTTGCACTTCCCGGCCACAGGGAAGCTGCTAGCCGGGAATTCTCTGCCTGGTTCTACCCGCTGCCCGGAACGCTACGCAGGGCAAAAGCGATTCTCGTCCTCCGTGCTTGCTTTTTCTCAGAAAGAGCCGTGGTGTGCGTTTTCGCCGGTAAACGCGTTTTCGGCCGAAAACGTGTACGTTTGCACTTCCCGGCCACAGGGAAGCTGCTAGCCGGGAATTCTCTGCCTGGTTCTACCCGCTGCCCGGAACGCTACGCAGGGCAAAAGCGATTCTCGTCCTCCGTGCTTGCTTTTTCTCAGAAAGAGCCGTGGTGTGCGTTTTCGCCGGAAAACGCGTTTTCGGCGAAAACGTGTACGTTTGCACTTCCCGGCCACAGGGAAGCTGCTAGCCGGGAATTCTCTGCCTGGTTCTACCCGCTGCCCGGAACACTACGCAGGGCAAAAGCGATTCGCGTCCTCCGTGCTTGCTTTTTCTCAGAAAGAGCCGTGGTGTGCGTTTTCGCCAGAAAACGCGTCTTCGGCCGAAAACGTGTACGTTTGCACTTCCCGGCCACAGGGAAGCTGCTAGCCGGGAATTCTCTGCCTGGTTCTACCCGCTGCCCGGAACGCTACGCAGGGCAAAAGCGATTCTCGTCCTCCGTGCTTGCTTTTTCTCAGAAAGAGCCGTGGTGTGCGTTTTCGCCGGTAAACGCGTTTTCGGCCGAAAACGTGTACGTTTGCACTTCCCGGCCACAGGGAAGCTGCTAGCCGGGAATTCTCTGCCTGGTTCTACCCGCTGCCCGGAACGCTACGCAGGGCAAAAGCGATTCTCGTCCTCCGTGCTTGCTTTTTCTCAGAAAGAGCCGTGGTGTGCGTTTTCGCCGGAAAACGCGTTTTCGGCGAAAACGTGTACGTTTGCACTTCCCGGCCACAGGGAAGCTGCTAGCCGGGAATTCTCTGCCTGGTTCTACCCGCTGCCCGGAACACTACGCAGGGCAAAAGCGATTCTCGTCCTCCGTGCTTGCTTTTTCTCAGAAAGAGCCGTGGTGTGCGTTTTCGCCAGAAAACGCGTTTTCGGCCGAAAACGTGTACGTTTGCACTTCCCCGCCACAGGGAAGCTGCTAGCCGGGAATTCTCTGCCTGGTTCTACCCGCTGCCCGGAACGCTACGCAGGGCAAAAGCGATTCTCGTCCTCCGTGCTTGCTTTTTCTCAGAAAGAGCCGTGGTGTGCGTTTTCGCCGGTAAACGCGTTTTCGGCCGAAAACGTGTACGTTTGCACTTCCCCGCCACAGGGAAGCTGCTAGACGGGAATTCTCTGCCTGGTTCTACCCGCTGCCAGGAACGCTACGCAGGGCAAAAGCGATTCTCGTCCTCCGTGCTTGCTTTTTCTCAGAAAGAGCCGTGGTGTGCGTTTTCGCGGGAAAACGCGTTTTCGGCCGAAAACGTGTACGTTTGCTCTTCCCGGCCACAGGGAAGCTGCTAGCCGGGAATTCTCTGCCTGGTTCTACCCGCTGCTCAGAACGCTACGCAGGGCAAAAGCGATTCTCGTCCTCCGTGCTTGCTTTTTCTCAGAAAGAGCCGTGGTGTGCGTTTTCGCCGGAAAACGCGTTTTCGGCCGAAAACGTGTACGTTTGCACTTCCCGGCCACAGGGAAGCTGCTAGCCGGGAATTCTCTGCCTGGTTCTACCCGCTGCCCGGAACGCTACGCAGGGCAAAAGCGATTCTCGTCCTCCGTGCTTGCTTTTTCTCAGAAAGAGCCGTGGTGTGCGTTTTCGCCGGAAAACGCGTTTTTGGCCGAAAACGTGTACGTTTGCACTTCCCGGCCACAGGGAAGCTGCTAGCCGGGAATTCTCTGCCTGGTTCTACCCGCTGCCCGGAACGCTACGCAGGGCAAAAGCGATTCTCGTCCTCCGTGCTTGCTTTTTCTCAGAAAGAGCCGTGGTGTGCGTTTTCGCCGGTAAACGCGTTTTCGGCCGAAAACGTGTACGTTTGCACTTCCCGGCCACAGGGAAGCTGCTAGCCGGGAATTCTCTGCCTGGTTCTACCCGCTGCCCGGAACGCTACGCAGGGCAAAAGCGATTCTCGTCCTCCGTGCTTGCTTTTTCTCAGAAAGAGCCGTGGTGTGCGTTTTCGCCGGTAAACGCGTTTTCGGCCGAAAACGTGTACGTTTGCACTTCTCGGCCACAGGGAAGCTGCTAGACGGGAATTCTCTGACTGGTTCTACCCGCTGCCCGGAACGCTACGCAGGGCAAAAGCGATTCTCGTCCTCCGTGCTTGCTTTTTCTCAGAAAGAGCCGTGGTGTGCGTTTTCGCCGGTAAACGCGTTTTCGGCCGAAAACGTGTACGTTTGCACTTCCCGGCCACAGGGAAGCTGCTAGCCGGGAATTCTCTGCCTGGTTCTACCCGCTGCCCGGAACGCTACGCAGGGCAAAAGCGATTCTCGTCCTCCGTGCTTGCTTTTTCTCAGAAAGAGCCGTGGTGTGCGTTTTCGCCGGAAAACGCGTTTTCGGCCGAAAACGTGTACGTTTGCACTTCCCCGCCACAGGGAAGCTGCTAGCCGGGAATTCTCTGCCTGGTTCTACCCGCTGCCCGGAACGCTACGCAGGGCAAAAGCGGTTCTCGTCCTCCGTGCTTGCTTTTTCTCAGAAAGAGCCGTGGTGTGCGTTTTCGCCGGTAAACGCGTTTTCGGCCGAAAACATGTACGTTTGCACTTCCCCGCCACAGGGAAGCTGCTAGACGGGAATTCTCTGCCTGATTCTACCCGCTGCCAGGAACGCTACGCAGGGCAAAAGCGATTCTCGTCCTCCGTGCTTGCTTTTTCCCAGAAAGAGCCATGGTGTGCTTTTTCGCCGGTAAACGTGTTTTCGGCCGAAAACGTGTACGTTTGCACTTCCCGGCCACAGGGAAGCTGCTAGCCGGCAATTCGCTGCCTATTTCTACCCACTGCTCAGAACGCTACGCAGGGCAAAAGCGATTCTCTTCCTCCGTGCTTGCTTTTTCCCAGAAAGAGCCGTGGTGTGCGTTTTCGCCGGAAAACGCGTTTTCGGCCGAAAACGTGTACGTTTGCACTTCCCGGCCACAGGGAAGCTGCTAGACGGGAATTCTCTGCCTGGTTCTACCCGCTGCCCGGAACGCTACGCAGGGCAAAAGCGGTTCTCGTCCTCCGTGCTTGCTTTTTCTCAGAAAGAGCCGTGGTGTGCGTTTTCGCCGGTAAACGCGTTTTCGGCCGAAAACGTGTACGTTTGCACTTCCCGGCCACAGGGAAGCTGCTAGCCGGGAATTCTCTGCCTGGTTCTACCCGCTGCCCGGAACGCTACGCAGGGCAAAAGCGATTCTCGTCCTCCGTGCTTGCTTTTTCTCAGAAAGAGCCGTGGTGTGCGTTTTCGCCGGAAAACGCGTTTTCGGCCGAAAACGTGTACGTTTGCACTTCTCGGCCACAGGGAAGCTGCTAGACGGGAATTCTCTGACTGGTTCTACCCGCTGCCCGGAACGCTACGCAGGGCAAAAGCGATTCTCGTCCTCCGTGCTTGCTTTTTCTCAGAAAGAGCCGTGGTGTGCGTTTTCGCCGGTAAACACGTTTTCGGCCGAAAACGTGTACGTTTGCACTTCCCGGCCACAGGGAAGCTGCTAGCCGGGAATTCTCTGCCTGGTTCTACCCGCTGCCCGGAACGCTACGCAGGGCAAAAGCGATTCTCGTCCTCCGTGCTTGCTTTTTCTGAGAAAGAGCCGTGGTGTGCGTTTTCGCCGGAAAACGCGTTTTCGGCCGAAAACGTGTACGTTTGCACTTCCCCGCCACAGGGAAGCTGCTAGCCGGGAATTCTCTGCCTGGTTCTACCCGCTGCCCGGAACGCTACGCAGGGCAAAAGCGGTTCTCGTCCTCCGTGCTTGCTTTTTCTCAGAAAGAGCCGTGGTGTGCGTTTTCGCCGGTAAACGCGTTTTCGGCCGAAAACGTGTACGTTTGCACTTCCCCGCCACAGGGAAGCTGCTAGACGGGAATTCTCTGCCTGATTCTACCCGCTGCCAGGAACGCTACGCAGGGCAAAAGCGATTCTCGTCCTCCGTGCTTGCTTTTTCCCAGAAAGAGCCATGGTGTGCTTTTTCGCCGGAAAACGTGTTTTCGGCCGAAAACGTGTACGTTTGCACTTCCCGGCCACAGGGAAGCTGCTAGCCGGCAATTCGCTGCCTATTTCTACCCACTGCTCAGAACGCTACGCAGGGCAAAAGCGATTCTCTTCCTCCGTGCTTGCTTTTTCCCAGAAAGAGCCGTGGTGTGCGTTTTCGCCGGAAAACGCGTTTTCGGCCGAAAACGTGTACGTTTGCACTTCCCGGCCACAGGGAAGCTGCTAGACGGGAATTCTCTGCCTGGTTCTACCCGCTGCCCGGAACGCTACGCAGGGCAAAAGCGGTTCTCGTCCTCCGTGCTTGCTTTTTCTCAGAAAGAGCCGTGGTGTGCGTTTTCGCCGGTAAACGCGTTTTCGGCCGAAAACGTGTACGTTTGCACTTCCCCGCCACAGGGAAGCTGCTAGACGGGAATTCTCTGCCTGGTTCTACCCGCTGCCAGGAACGCTACGCAGGGCAAAAGCGATTCTCGTCCTCCGTGCTTGCTTTTTCCCAGAAAGAGCCATGGTGTGCTTTTTCGCCGGTAAACGTGTTTTCGGCCGAAAACGTGTACGTTTGCACTTCCCGGCCACAGGGAAGCTGCTAGCCGGCAATTCGCTGCCTATTTCTAACCACTGCTCAGAACGCTACGCAGGGCAAAAGCGATTCTCGTCCTCCGTGCTTGCTTTTTCCCAGAAAGAGCCGTGGTGTGCGTTTTCGCCGGAAAACGCGTTTTCGGCCGAAAACGTGTACGTTTGCACTTCCCCGCCACAGGGAAGCTGCTAGACGGGAATTCTCTGCCTGGTTCTACCCGCTGCCAGGAACGCTACGCAGGGCAAAAGCGATTCTCGTCCTCCGTGCTTGCTTTTTCTCAGAAAGAGCCGTGGTGTGCGTTTTCGCTAGAAAACGCGTTTTCGGCCGAAAACGTGTACGTTTGCACTTCCCGGCCACAGGGAAGCTGCTAGCCGGGAATTCTCTGCCTGGTTCTACCCGCTGCCCGGAACGCTACGCAGGGCAAAAGCGATTCTCGTCCTCCGTGCTTGCTTTTTCTCAGAAAGAGCCGTGGTGTGCGTTTTCGCCGGTAAACGCGTTTTCGGCCGAAAACGTGTACGTTTGCACTTCCCCGCCACAGGGAAGCTGCTAGCCGGGAATTCTCTGCCTGGTTCTACCCGCTGCCCGGAACGCTATGCAGGGCAAAAGCGATTCTCGTCCTCCGTGCTTGCTTTTACTCAGAAAGAGCCGTAGTGTGCGTTTTCGCCGGAAAACGCGTTTTCGGCCGAAAACGTGTACGTTTGCACTTCCCCGCCACAGGGAAGCTGCTAGCCGGGAATTCTCTGCCTGGTTCTACCCGCTGCCCGGAACGCTACGCAGGGCAAAAGCGGTTCTCGTCCTCCGTGCTTGCTTTTTCTCAGAAAGAGCCGTGGTGTGCGTTTTCGCCGGAAAACGCGTTTTCGGCCGAAAACGTGTACGTTTGCACTTCCCCGCCACAGGGAAGCTGCTAGCCGGGAATTCTCTGCCTGGTTCTACCCGCTGCCCGGAACGCTACGCAGGGCAAAAGCGGTTCTCGTCCTCCGTGCTTGCTTTTTCTCAGAAAGAGCCGTGGTGTGCGTTTTCGCCGGAAAACGCGTTTTCGGCCGAAAACGTGTACGTTTGCACTTCCCCGCCACAGGGAAGCTGCTAGCCGGGAATTCTCTGCCTGGTTCTACCCGCTGCCCGGAACGCTACGCAGGGCAAAAGCGGTTCTCGTCCTCCGTGCTTGCTTTTTCTCAGAAAGAGCCGTGGTATGCGTTTTCGCCGGAAAACGCGTTTTCGGCCGAAAACGTGTACGTTTGCACTTCCCGGCCACAGGGAAGCTGCTAGCCGGGAATTCTCTGCCTGGTTCTACCCGCTGCCCGGAACACTACGCAGGGCAAAAGCGATTCTCGTCCTCCGTGCTTGCTTTTTCTCAGAAAGAGCCGTGGTGTGCGTTTTCGCCGGAAAACGCGTTTTCGGCCGAAAACGTGTACGTTTGCACTTCCCGGCCACAGGGAAGCTGCTAGCCGGGAATTCTCTGCCTCGTTCTACCCGCTGCCCGGAACGCTACGCAGGGCAAAAGCGATTCTCGTCCTCCGTGCTTGCTTTTTCTCAGAAAGAGCCGTGGTGTGCGTTTTCGCCGGTAAACGCGTTTTCGGCCGAAAACGTGTACGTTTGCACTTCCCCGCCACAGGGAAGCTGCTAGACGGGAATTCTCTGCCTGGTTCTACCCGCTGCCAGGAACGCTACGCAGGGCAAAAGCGATTCTCGTCCTCCGTGCTTGCTTTTTCCCAGAAAGAGCCATGGTGTGCTTTTTCGCCGGTAAACGTGTTTTCGGCCGAAAACGTGTACGTTTGCACTTCCCGGCCACAGGGAAGCTGCTAGCCGGCAATTCGCTGCCTATTTCTAACCACTGCTCAGAACGCTACGCAGGGCAAAAGCGATTCTCGTCCTCCGTGCTTGCTTTTTCCCAGAAAGAGCCGTGGTGTGCGTTTTCGCCGGAAAACGCGTTTTCGGCCGAAAACGTGTACGTTTGCACTTCCCCGCCACAGGGAAGCTGCTAGACGGGAATTCTCTGCCTGGTTCTACCCGCTGCCAGGAACGCTACGCAGGGCAAAAGCGATTCTCGTCCTCCGTGCTTGCTTTTTCTCAGAAAGAGCCGTGGTGTGCGTTTTCGCTAGAAAACGCGTTTTCGGCCGAAAACGTGTACGTTTGCACTTCCCGGCCACAGGGAAGCTGCTAGCCGGGAATTCTCTGACTGGTTCTACCCGCTGCCCGGAACGCTACGCAGGGCAAAAGCGATTCTCGTCCTCCGTGCTTGCTTTTTCTCAGAAAGAGCCGTGGTGTGCGTTTTCGCCGGTAAACGCGTTTTCGGCCGAAAACGTGTACGTTTGCACTTCCCCGCCACAGGGAAGCTGCTAGCCGGGAATTCTCTGCCTGGTTCTACCCGCTGCCCGGAACGCTATGCAGGGCAAAAGCGATTCTCGTCCTCCGTGCTTGCTTTTACTCAGAAAGAGCCGTGGTGTGCGTCTTCGCCGGAAAACGCGTTTTCGGCCGAAAACGTGTACGTTTGCACTTCCCGGCCACAGGGAAGCTGCTAGCCGGGAATTCTCTGCCTGGTTCTACCCGCTGCCCGGAACGCTACGCAGGGCAAAAGCGATTCTCGTCCTCCGTGCTTGCTTTTTCTCAGAAAGAGCCGTGGTGTGCGTCTTCGCCGGAAAACGCGTTTTCGGCCGAAAACGTGTACGTTTGCACTTCCCGGCCACAGGGAAGCTGCTAGACGGGAATTCGCTGCCTATTTCTACCCGCTGCTCATAACTCTACGCAGGGCAAAAGCGATTCTCGTCCTCCGTGCTTGCTTTTTCTCAGAAAGAGCCGTGGTGTGCGTTTTCGCCGGAAAACGCGTTTTCGGCCGAAAACGTGTACGTTTGCACTTCCCCGCCACAGGGAAGCTGCTAGCCGGGAATTCTCTGCCTGGTTCTACCCGCTGCCCGGAACGCTACGCAGGGCAAAAGCGATTCTCGTCCTCCGTGCTTGCTTTTTCTCAGAAAGACCGTGGTGTGCGTTTTCGCCGGAAAACGCGTTTTCGGCCGAAAACGTGTACGTTTGCACTTCCCGGCCACAGGGAAGCTGCTAGCCGGGAATTCTCTGCCTGGTTCTACCCGCTGCCCGGAACGCTACGCAGGGCAAAAGCGATTCTCGTCCTCCGTGCTTGCTTTTTCTCAGAAAGAGCCGTGGTGTGCGTTTTCGCCGGAAAACGCGTTTTCGGCCGAAAACGTGTACGTTTGCACTTCCCCGCCACAGGGAAGCTGCTAGACGGGAATTCTCTGCCTGGTTCTACCCGCTGCCAGGAACGCTACGCAGGGCAAAAGCGATTCTCGTCCTCCGTGCTTGCTTTTTCTCAGAAAGAGCCGTGGTGTGCGTTTTCGCTAGAAAACGCGTTTTCGGCCGAAAACGTGTACGTTTGCACTTCCCGGCCACAGGGAAGCTGCTAGCCGGGAATTCTCTGCCTGGTTCTACCCGCTGCCCGGAACGCTACGCAGGGCAAAAGCGATTCTCGTCCTCCGTGCTTGCTTTTTCTCAGAAAGAGCCGTGGTGTGCGTTTTCGCCGGTAAACGCGTTTTCGGCCGAAAACGTGTACGTTTGCACTTCCCCGCCACAGGGAAGCTGCTAGCCGGGAATTCTCTGCCTGGTTCTACCCGCTGCCCGGAACGCTACGCAGGGCAAAAGCGATTCTCGTCCTCCGTGCTTGCTTTTTCTCAGAAAGAGCCGTGGTGTGCGTCTTCGCCGGAAAACGCGTTTTCGGCCGAAAACGTGTACGTTTGCACTTCCCGGCCACAGGGAAGCTGCTAGCCGGGAATTCTCTGCCTGGTTCTACCCGCTGCCCGGAACGCTACGCAGGGCAAAAGCGATTCTCGTCCTTCGTGCTTGCTTTTTCTCAGAAAGAGCCGTGGTGTGCGTTTTCGCCGGTAAACGCGTTTTCGGCCGAAAACGTGTACGTTTGCACTTCCCGGCCACAGGGAAGCTGCTAGCCGGGAATTCTCTGCCTGGTTCTACCCGCTGCCCGGAACGCTACGCAGGGCAAAAGCGATTCTCGACCTCCGTGCTTGCTTTTTCTCAGAAAGAGCCGTGGTGTGCGTTTTCGCGGGAAAACGCGTTTTCGGCCGAAAACGTGTACGTTTGCACTTCCCGGCCACAGGGAAGCTGCTAGCCGGGAATTCTCTGCCTGGTTCTACCCGCTGCCCGGAACGCTACGCAGGGCAAAAGCGATTCTCGTCCTCCGTGCTTGCTTTTTCTCAGAAAGAGCCGTGGTGTGCGTTTTCGCCGGAAAACGCGTTTTCGGCCGAAAACGTGTACGTTTGCACTTCCCGGCCACAGGGAAGCTGCTAGACGGGAATTCGCTGCCTATTTCTACCCGCTGCTCAGAACTCTACGCAGGGCAAAAGCGATTCTCGTCCTCCGTGCTTGCTTTTTCTCAGAAAGAGCCGTGGTGTGCGTTTTCGCCGGAAAACGCGTTTTCGGCCGAAAACGTGTACGTTTGCACTTCCCCGCCACAGGGAAGCTGCTAGCCGGGAATTCTCTTCCTGGTTCTACCCGCTGCCCGGAACGCTACGCAGGGCAAAAGCGATTCTCGTCCTCCGTGCTTGCTTTTTCTCAGAAAGACCGTGGTGTGCGTTTTCGCCGGAAAACGCGTTTTCGGCCGAAAACGTGTACGTTTGCACTTCCCGGCCACAGGGAAGCTGCTAGCCGGGAATTCTCTGCCTGGTTCTACCCGCTGCCCGGAACGCTACGCAGGGCAAAAGCGATTCTCGTCCTCCGTGCTTGCTTTTTCTCAGAAAGAGCCGTGGTGTGCGTTTTCGCCGGAAAACGCGTTTTCGGCCGAAAACGTGTACGTTTGCACTTCCCGGCCACAGGGAAGCTGCTAGCCGGGAATTCTCTGCCTGGTTCTACCCGCTGCCCGGAACGCTACGCAGGGCAAAAGCGATTCTCGTCCTCCGTGCTTGCTTTTTCTCAGAAAGAGCCGTGGTGTGCGTTTTCGCCGGTAAACGCGTTTTCGGCCGAAAACGTGTACGTTTGCACTTCCCGGCCACAGGGAAGCTGCTAGACGGGAATTCTCTGCCTGGTTCTACCCGCTGCCCGGAACGCTACGCAGGGCAAAAGCGATTCTCGTCCTCCGTGCTTGCTTTTTCTCAGAAAGAGCCGTGGTGTGCGTTTTCGCCGGAAAACGCGTTTTCGGCGAAAACGTGTACGTTTGCACTTCCCGGCCACAGGGAAGCTGCTAGCCGGGAATTCTCTGCCTGGTTCTACCCGCTGCCCGGAACACTACGCAGGGCAAAAGCGATTCTCGTCCTCCGTGCTTGCTTTTTCTCAGAAAGAGCCGTGGTGTGCGTTTTCGCCAGAAAACGCGTTTTCGGCCGAAAACGTGTACGTTTGCACTTCCCGGCCACAGGGAAGCTGCTAGCCGGGAATTCTCTGCCTGGTTCTACCCGCTGCCCGGAACGCTACGCAGGGCAAAAGCGATTCTCGTCCTCCGTGCTTGCTTTTTCTCAGAAAGAGCCGTGGTGTGCGTTTTCGCCAGTAAACGCGTTTTCGGCCGAAAACGTGTACGTTTGCACTTCCCCGCCACAGGGAAGCTGCTAGCCGGGAATTCTCTGCCTGGTTCTACCCGCTGCCAGGAACGCTACGCAGGGCAAAAGCGATTCTCGTCCTCCGTGCTTGCTTTTTCTCAGAAAGAGCCGTGGTGTGCGTTTTCGCGGGAAAACGCGTTTTCGGCCGAAAACGTGTACGTTTGCACTTCCCGGCCACAGGGAAGCTGCTAGCCGGGAATTCTCTGCCTGGTTCTACCCGCTGCCCGGAACACTACGCAGGGCAAAAGCGATTCTCGTCCTCCGTGCTTGCTTTTTCTCAGAAAGAGCCGTGGTGTGCGTTTTCGCCAGAAAACGCGTTTTCGGCCGAAAACGTGTACGTTTGCACTTCCCCGCCACAGGGAAGCTGCTAGCCGGGAATTCTCTGCCTGGTTCTACCCGCTGCCCGGAACGCTACGCAGGGCAAAAGCGATTCTCGTCCTCCGTGCTTGCTTTTTCTCAGAAAGAGCCGTGGTGTGCGTTTTCGCCGGTAAACGCGTTTTCGGCCGAAAACGTGTACGTTTGCACTTCCCCGCCACAGGGAAGCTGCTAGACGGGAATTCTCTGCCTGGTTCTACCCGCTGCCAGGAACGCTACGCAGGGCAAAAGCGATTCTCGTCCTCCGTTCTTGCTTTTTCTCAGAAAGAGCCGTGGTGTGCGTTTTCGCGGGAAAACGCGTTTTCGGCCGAAAACGTGTACGTTTGCTCTTCCCGGCCACAGGGAAGCTGCTAGCCGGGAATTCTCTGCCTGGTTCTACCCGCTGCTCAGAACGCTACGCAGGGCAAAAGCGATTCTCGTCCTCCGTGCTTGCTTTTTCTCAGAAAGAGCCGTGGTGTGCGTTTTCGCCGGAAAACGCGTTTTCGGCCGAAAACGTGTACGTTTGCACTTCCCGGCCACAGGGAAGCTGCTAGCCGGGAATTCTCTGCCTGGTTCTACCCGCTGCCCGGAACGCTACGCAGGGCAAAAGCGATTCTCGTCCTCCGTGCTTGCTTTTTCTCAGAAAGAGCCGTGGTGTGCGTTTTCGCCGGAAAACGCGTTTTCGGCCGAAAACGTGTACGTTTGCACTTCCCGGCCACAGGGAAGCTGCTAGCCGGGAATTCTCTGCCTGGTTCTACCCGCTGCCCGGAACGCTACGCAGGGCAAAAGCGATTCTCGTCCTCCGTGCTTGCTTTTTCTCAGAAAGAGCCGTGGTGTGCGTTTTCGCCGGTAAACGCGTTTTCGGCCGAAAACGTGTACGTTTGCACTTCCCGGCCACAGGGAAGCTGCTAGCCGGGAATTCTCTGCCTGGTTCTACCCGCTGCCCGGAACGCTACGCAGGGCAAAAGCGATTCTCGTCCTCCGTGCTTGCTTTTTCTCAGAAAGAGCCGTGGTGTGCGTTTTCGCCGGTAAACGCGTTTTCGGCCGAAAACGTGTACGTTTGCACTTCTCGGCCACAGGGAAGCTGCTAGACGGGAATTCTCTGACTGGTTCTACCCGCTGCCCGGAACGCTACGCAGGGCAAAAGCGATTCTCGTCCTCCGTGCTTGCTTTTTCTCAGAAAGAGCCGTGGTGTGCGTTTTCGCCGGTAAACGCGTTTTCGGCCGAAAACGTGTACGTTTGCACTTCCCGGCCACAGGGAAGCTGCTAGCCGGGAATTCTCTGCCTGGTTCTACCCGCTGCCCGGAACGCTACGCAGGGCAAAAGCGATTCTCGTCCTCCGTGCTTGCTTTTTCTCAGAAAGAGCCGTGGTGTGCGTTTTCGCCGGAAAACGCGTTTTCGGCCGAAAACGTGTACGTTTGCACTTCCCCGCCACAGGGAAGCTGCTAGCCGGGAATTCTCTGCCTGGTTCTACCCGCTGCCCGGAACGCTACGCAGGGCAAAAGCGGTTCTCGTCCTCCGTGCTTGCTTTTTCTCAGAAAGAGCCGTGGTGTGCGTTTTCGCCGGTAAACGCGTTTTCGGCCGAAAACGTGTACGTTTGCACTTCCCCGCCACAGGGAAGCTGCTAGACGGGAATTCTCTGCCTGATTCTACCCGCTGCCAGGAACGCTACGCAGGGCAAAAGCGATTCTCGTCCTCCGTGCTTGCTTTTTCCCAGAAAGAGCCATGGTGTGCTTTTTCGCCGGTAAACGTGTTTTCGGCCGAAAACGTGTACGTTTGCACTTCCCGGCCACAGGGAAGCTGCTAGCCGGCAATTCGCTGCCTATTTCTACCCACTGCTCAGAACGCTACGCAGGGCAAAAGCGATTCTCTTCCTCCGTGCTTGCTTTTTCCCAGAAAGAGCCGTGGTGTGCGTTTTCGCCGGAAAACGCGTTTTCGGCCGAAAACGTGTACGTTTGCACTTCCCGGCCACAGGGAAGCTGCTAGACGGGAATTCTCTGCCTGGTTCTACCCGCTGCCCGGAACGCTACGCAGGGCAAAAGCGGTTCTCGTCCTCCGTGCTTGCTTTTTCTCAGAAAGAGCCGTGGTGTGCGTTTTCGCCGGTAAACGCGTTTTCGGCCGAAAACGTGTACGTTTGCACTTCCCGGCCACAGGGAAGCTGCTAGCCGGGAATTCTCTGCCTGGTTCTACCCGCTGCCCGGAACGCTACGCAGGGCAAAAGCGATTCTCGTCCTCCGTGCTTGCTTTTTCTCAGAAAGAGCCGTGGTGTGCGTTTTCGCCGGTAAACGCGTTTTCGGCCGAAAACGTGTACGTTTGCACTTCTCGGCCACAGGGAAGCTGCTAGACGGGAATTCTCTGACTGGTTCTACCCGCTGCCCGGAACGCTACGCAGGGCAAAAGCGATTCTCGTCCTCCGTGCTTGCTTTTTCTCAGAAAGAGCCGTGGTGTGCGTTTTCGCCGGTAAACGCGTTTTCGGCCGAAAACGTGTACGTTTGCATTTCCCGGCCACAGGGAAGCTGCTAGCCGGGAATTCTCTGCCTGGTTCTACCCGCTGCCCGGAACGCTACGCAGGGCAACAGCGATTCTCTTCCTCCGTGCTTGCTTTTTCTCAGAAAGAGCCGTGGTGTGCGTTTTCGCCGGAAAACGCGTTTTCGGCCGAAAACGTGTACGTTTGCACTTCCCCGCCACAGGGAAGCTGCTAGCCGGGAATTCTCTGCCTGGTTCTACCCGCTGCCCGGAACGCTACGCAGGGCAAAAGCGGTTCTCGTACTCCGTGCTTGCTTTTTCTCAGAAAGAGCCGTGGTGTGCGTTTTCGCCGGTAAACGCGTTTTCGGCCGAAAACGTGTACGTTTGCACTTCCCCGCCACAGGGAAGCTGCTAGACGGGAATTCTCTGCCTGATTCTACCCGCTGCCAGGAACGCTAGGCAGGGCAAAAGCGATTCTCGTCCTCCGTGCTTGCTTTTCCCCAGAAAGAGCCATGGTGTGCTTTTTCGCCGGTAAACGTGTTTTCGGCCGAAAACGTGTACGTTTGCACTTCCCGGCCACAGGGAAGCTGCTAGCCGGCAATTCGCTGCCTATTTCTACCCACTGCTCAGAACGCTACGCAGGGCAAAAGCGATTCTCTTCCTCCGTGCTTGCTTTTTCCCAGAAAGAGCCGTGGTGTGCGTTTTCGCCGGAAAACGCGTTTTCGGCCGAAAACGTGTACGTTTGCACTTCCCGGCCACAGGGAAGCTGCTAGACGGGAATTCTCTGCCTGGTTCTACCCGCTGCCCGGAACGCTACGCAGGGCAAAAGCGGTTCTCGTCCTCCGTGCTTGCTTTTTCTCAGAAAGAGCCGTGGTGTGCGTTTTCGCCGGTAAACGCGTTTTCGGCCGAAAACGTGTACGTTTGCACTTCCCCGCCACAGGGAAGCTGCTAGCCGGGAATTCTCTGCCTGGTTCTACCCGCTGCCCGGAACGCTACGCAGGGCAAAAGCGATTCTCGTCCTCCGTGCTTGCTTTTTCTCAGAAAGAGCCGTGGTGTGCGTTTTCGCCGGTAAACGCGTTTTCGGCCGAAAACGTGTACGTTTGCACTTCCCGGCCACAGGGAAGCTGCTAGACGGGAATTCTCTGCCTGGTTCTACCCGCTGCCCGGAACGCTACGCAGGGCAAAAGCGATTCTCGTCCTCCGTGCTTGCTTTTTCTCAGAAAGAGCCGTGGTGTGCGTTTTCGCCGGAAAACGCGTTTTCGGCCGAAAACGTGTACGTTTACACTTCCCCGCCACAGGGAAGCTGCTAGCCGGGAATTCTCTGCCTGGTTCTACCCGCTGCCCGGAACGCTACGCAGGGCAAAAGCGGTTCTCGTCCTCCGTGCTTGCTTTTTCTCAGAAAGAGCCGTGGTGTGCGTTTTCGCCGGTAAATGCGTTTTCGGCCGAAAACGTGTACGTTTGCACTTCCCCGCCACAGGGAAGCTGCTAGACGGGAATTCTCTGCCTGGTTCTACCCGCTGCCAGGAACGCTACGCAGGGCAAAAGCGATTCTCGTCCTCCGTGCTTGCTTTTTCTCAGAAAGAGCCATGGTGTGCTTTTTCGCCGGTAAACGTGTTTTCGGCCGAAAACGTGTACGTTTGCACTTCCCGGCCACAGGGAAGCTGCTAGCCGGCAATTCGCTGCCTATTTCTACCCACTGCTCAGAACGCTACGCAGGGCAAAAGCGATTCTCGTCCTCCGTGCTTGCTTTTTCCCAGAAAGAGCCGTGGTGTGCGTTTTCGCCGGAAAACGCGTTTTCGGCCGAAAACGTGTACGTTTGCACTTCCCCGCCACAGGGAAGCTGCTAGACGGGAATTCTCTGCCTGGTTCTACCGGCTGCCAGGAACGCTACGCAGGGCAAAAGCGATTCTCGTCCTCCGTGCTTGCTTTTTCTCAGAAAGAGCCGTGATGTGCGTTTTCGCTAGAAAACGCGTTTTCGGACGAAAACGTGTACGTTTGCACTTCCCGGCCACAGGGAAGCTGCTAGCCGGGAATTCTCTGCCTGGTTCTACCCGTTGCCCGGAACGCTACGCAGGGCAAAAGCGATTCTCGTCCTCCGTGCTTGCTTTTTCTCAGAAAGAGCCGTGGTGTGCGTTTTCGCCGGTAAACGCGTTTTCGGCCGAAAACGTGTACGTTTGCACTTCCCCGCCACAGGGAAGCTGCTAGCCGGGAATTCTCTGCCTGGTTCTACCCGCTGCCCGGAACGCTATGCAGGGCAAAAGCGATTCTCGTCCTCCGTGCTTGCTTTTTCTCAGAAAGAGCCGTGGTGTGCGTCTTCGCCGGAAAACGCGTTTTCGGCCGAAAACGTGTACGTTTGCACTTCCCGGCCACAGGGAAGCTGCTAGCCGGGAATTCTCTGCCTGGTTCTACCCGCTGCCCGGAACGCTACGCAGGGCAAAAGCGATTCTCGTCCTCCGTGCTTGCTTTTTCTCAGAAAGAGCCGTGGTGTGCGTCTTCGCCGGAAAACGCGTTTTCGGCCGAAAACGTGTACGTTTGCACTTCCCGGCCACAGGGAAGCTGCTAGACGGGAATTCGCTGCCTATTTCTACCCGCTGCTCATAACTCTACGCAGGGCAAAAGCGATTCTCGTCCTCCGTGCTTGCTTTTTCTCAGAAAGAGCCGTGGTGTGCGTTTTCGCCGGAAAACGCGTTTTCGGCCGAAAACGTGTACGTTTGCACTTCCCCGCCACAGGGAAGCTGCTAGCCGGGAATTCTCTGCCTGGTTCTACCCGCTGCCCGGAACGCTACGCAGGGCAAAAGCGATTCTCGTCCTCCGTGCTTGCTTTTTCTCAGAAAGACCGTGGTGTGCGTTTTCGCCGGAAAACGCGTTTTCGGCCGAAAACGTGTACGTTTGCACTTCCCGGCCACAGGGAAGCTGCTAGCCGGGAATTCTCTGCCTGGTTCTACCCGCTGCCCGGAACGCTACGCAGGGCAAAAGCGATTCTCGTCCTCCGTGCTTGCTTTTTCTCAGAAAGAGCCGTGGTGCGCGTTTTCGCCGGTAAACGCGTTTTCGGCCGAAAACGTGTACGTTTGCACTTCCCCGCCACAGGGAAGCTGCTAGCCGGGAATTCTCTGCCTGGTTCTACCCGCTGCCCGGAACGCTACGCAGGGCAAAAGCGATTCTCGTCCTCCGTGCTTGCTTTTTCTCAGAAAGAGCCGTGGTGTGCGTCTTCGCCGGAAAACGCGTTTTCGGCCGAAAACGTGTACGTTTGCACTTCCCGGCCACAGGGAAGCTGCTAGCCGGGAATTCTCTGCCTGGTTCTACCCGCTGCCCGGAACGCTACGCAGGGCAAAAGCGATTCTCGTCCTCCGTGCTTGCTTTTTCTCAGAAAGAGCCGTGGTGTGCGTTTTCGCCGGTAAACGCGTTTTCGGCCGAAAACGTGTACGTTTGCACTTCCCGGCCACAGGGAAGCTGCTAGCCGGGAATTCTCTGCCTGGTTCTACCCGCTGCCCGGAACGCTACGCAGGGCAAAAGCGATTCTCGTCCTCCGTGCTTGCTTTTTCTCAGAAAGAGCCGTGGTGTGCGTTTTCGCGGGAAAACGCGTTTTCGGCCGAAAACGTGTACGTTTGCACTTCCCGGCCACAGGGAAGCTGCTAGCCGGGAATTCTCTGCCTGGTTCTACCCGCTGCCCGGAACGCTACGCAGGGCAAAAGCGATTCTCGTCCTCCGTGCTTGCTTTTTCTCAGAAAGAGCCGTGGTGTGCGTTTTCGCCGGAAAACACGTTTTCGGCCGAAAACGTGTACGTTTGCACTTCCCGGCCACAGGGAAGCTGCTAGACGGGAATTCGCTGCCTATTTCTACCCGCTGCTCAGAACTCTACGCAGGGCAAAAGCGATTCTCGTCCTCCGTGCTTGCTTTTTCTCAGAAAGAGCCGTGGTGTGCGTTTTCGCCGGAAAACGCGTTTTCGGCCGAAAACGTGTACGTTTGCACTTCCCCGCCACAGGGAAGCTGCTAGCCGGGAATTCTCTTCCTGGTTCTACCCGCTGCCCGGAACGCTACGCAGGGCAAAAGCGATTCTCGTCCTCCGTGCTTGCTTTTTCTCAGAAAGACCGTGGTGTGCGTTTTCGCCGGAAAACGCGTTTTCGGCCGAAAACGTGTACGTTTGCACTTCCCGGCCACAGGGAAGCTGCTAGCCGGGAATTCTCTGCCTGGTTCTACCCGCTGCCCGGAACGCTACGCAGGGCAAAAGCGATTCTCGTCCTCCGTGCTTGCTTTTTCTCAGAAAGAGCCGTGGTGTGCGTTTTCGCCGGAAAACGCGTTTTCGGCCGAAAACGTGTACGTTTGCACTTCCCGGCCACAGGGAAGCTGCTAGCCGGGAATTCTCTGCCTGGTTCTACCCGCTGCCCGGAACGCTACGCAGGGCAAAAGCGATTCTCGTCCTCCGTGCTTGCTTTTTCTCAGAAAGAGCCGTGGTGTGCGTTTTCGCCGGTAAACGCGTTTTCGGCCGAAAACGTGTACGTTTGCACTTCCCGGCCACAGGGAAGCTGCTAGACGGGAATTCTCTGCCTGGTTCTACCCGCTGCCCGGAACGCTACGCAGGGCAAAAGCGATTCTCGTCCTCCGTGCTTGCTTTTTCTCAGAAAGAGCCGTGGTGTGCGTTTTCGCCGGAAAACGCGTTTTCGGCGAAAACGTGTACGTTTGCAGTTCCCGGCCACAGGGAAGCTGCTAGCCGGGAATTCTCTGCCTGGTTCTACCCGCTGCCCGGAACACTACGCAGGGCAAAAGCGATTCTCGTCCTCCGTGCTTGCTTTTTCTCAGAAAGAGCCGTGGTGTGCGTTTTCGCCGGAAAACGCGTTTTCGGCCGAAAACGTGTACGTTTGCACTTCCCGGCCACAGGGAAGCTGCTAGCCGGGAATTCTCTGCCTGGTTCTACCCGCTGCCCGGAACGCTACGCAGGGCAAAAGCGATTCTCGTCCTCCGTGCTTGCTTTTTCTCAGAAAGAGCCGTGGTGTGCGTTTTCGCCGGAAAACGCGTTTTCGGCCGAAAACGTGTACGTTTGCACTTCCCGGCCACAGGGAAGCTGCTAGCCGGGAATTCTCTGCCTGGTTCTACCCGCTGCCCGGAACGCTACGCAGGGCAAAAGCGATTCTCGTCCTCCGTGCTTGCTTTTTCTCAGAAAGAGCCGTGGTGTGCGTTTTCGCCGGTAAACGCGTTTTCGGCCGAAAACGTGTACGTTTGCACTTCCCGGCCACAGGGAAGCTGCTAGCCGGGAATTCTCTGCCTGGTTCTACCCGCTGCCCGGAACGCTACGCAGGGCAAAAGCGATTCTCGTCCTCCGTGCTTGCTTTTTCTCAGAAAGAGCCGTGGTGTGCGTTTTCGCCGGTAAACGCGTTTTCGGCCGAAAACGTGTACGTTTGCACTTCTCGGCCACAGGGAAGCTGCTAGACGGGAATTCTCTGACTGGTTCTACCCGCTGCCCGGAACGCTACGCAGGGCAAAAGCGATTCTCGTCCTCCGTGCTTGCTTTTTCTCAGAAAGAGCCGTGGTGTGCGTTTTCGCCGGTAAACGCGTTTTCGGCCGAAAACGTGTACGTTTGCACTTCCCGGCCACAGGGAAGCTGCTAGCCGGGAATTCTCTGCCTGGTTCTACCCGCTGCCCGGAACGCTACGCAGGGCAAAAGCGATTCTCGTCCTCCGTGCTTGCTTTTTCTCAGAAAGAGCCGTGGTGTGCGTTTTCGCCGGAAAACGCGTTTTCGGCCGAAAACGTGTACGTTTGCACTTCCCCGCCACAGGGAAGCTGCTAGCCGGGAATTCTCTGCCTGGTTCTACCCGCTGCCCGGAACGCTACGCAGGGCAAAAGCGGTTCTCGTCCTCCGTGCTTGCTTTTTCTCAGAAAGAGCCGTGGTGTGCGTTTTCGCCGGTAAACGCGTTTTCGGCCGAAAACGTGTACGTTTGCACTTCCCCGCCACAGGGAAGCTGCTAGACGGGAATTCTCTGCCTGATTCTACCCGCTGCCAGGAACGCTACGCAGGGCAAAAGCGATTCTCGTCCTCCGTGCTTGCTTTTTCCCAGAAAGAGCCATGGTGTGCTTTTTCGCCGGTAAACGTGTTTTCGGCCGAAAACGTGTACGTTTGCACTTCCCGGCCACAGGGAAGGTGCTAGCCGGCAATTCGCTGCCTATTTCTACCCACTGCTCAGAACGCTACGCAGGGCAAAAGCGATTCTCTTCCTCCGTGCTTGCTTTTTCCCAGAAAGAGCCGTGGTGTGCGTTTTCGCCGGAAAACGCGTTTTCGGCCGAAAACGTGTACGTTTGCACTTCCCGGCCACAGGGAAGCTGCTAGACGGGAATTCTCTGCCTGGTTCTACCCGCTGCCCGGAACGCTACGCAGGGCAAAAGCGGTTCTCGTCCTCCGTGCTTGCTTTTTCTCAGAAAGAGCCGTGGTGTGCGTTTTCGCCGGTAAACGCGTTTTCGGCCGAAAACGTGTACGTTTGCACTTCCCCGCCACAGGGAAGCTGCTAGCCGGGAATTCTCTGCCTGGTTCTACCCGCTGCCCGGAACGCTATGCAGGGCAAAAGCGATTCTCGTCCTCCGTGCTTGCTTTTACTCAGAAAGAGCCGTGGTGTGCGTCTTCGCCGGAAAACGCGTTTTCGGCCGAAAACGTGTACGTTTGCACTTCCCGGCCACAGGGAAGCTGCTAGCCGGGAATTCTCTGCCTGGTTCTACCCGCTGCCCGGAACGCTACGCAGGGCAAAAGCGATTCTCGTCCTCCGTGCTTGCTTTTTCTCAGAAAGAGCCGTGGTGTGCGTCTTCGCCGGAAAACGCGTTTTCGGCCGAAAACGTGTACGTTTGCACTTCCCGGCCACAGGGAAGCTGCTAGACGGGAATTCGCTGCCTATTTCTACCCGCTGCTCATAACTCTACGCAGGGCAAAAGCGATTCTCGTCCTCCGTGCTTGCTTTTTCTCAGAAAGAGCCGTGGTGTGCGTTTTCGCCGGAAAACGCGTTTTCGGCCGAAAACGTGTACGTTTGCACTTCCCCGCCACAGGGAAGCTGCTAGCCGGGAATTCTCTGCCTGGTTCTACCCGCTGCCCGGAACGCTACGCAGGGCAAAAGCGATTCTCGTCCTCCGTGCTTGCTTTTTCTCAGAAAGACCGTGGTGTGCGTTTTCGCCGGAAAACGCGTTTTCGGCCGAAAACGTGTACGTTTGCACTTCCCGGCCACAGGGAAGCTGCTAGCCGGGAATTCTCTGCCTGGTTCTACCCGCTGCCCGGAACGCTACGCAGGGCAAAAGCGATTCTCGTCCTCCGTGCTTGCTTTTTCTCAGAAAGAGCCGTGGTGTGCGTTTTCGCCGGTAAACGCGTTTTCGGCCGAAAACGTGTACGTTTGCACTTCCCCGCCACAGGGAAGCTGCTAGCCGGGAATTCTCTGCCTGGTTCTACCCGCTGCCCGGAACGCTACGCAGGGCAAAAGCGATTCTCGTCCTCCGTGCTTGCTTTTTCTCAGAAAGAGCCGTGGTGTGCGTCTTCGCCGGAAAACGCGTTTTCGGCCGAAAACGTGTACGTTTGCACTTCCCGGCCACAGGGAAGCTGCTAGCCGGGAATTCTCTGCCTGGTTCTACCCGCTGCCCGGAACGCTACGCAGGGCAAAAGCGATTCTCGTCCTCCGTGCTTGCTTTTTCTCAGAAAGAGCCGTGGTGTGCGTTTTCGCCGGTAAACGCGTTTTCGGCCGAAAACGTGTACGTTTGCACTTCCCGGCCACAGGGAAGCTGCTAGCCGGGAATTCTCTGCCTGGTTCTACCCGCTGCCCGGAACGCTACGCAGGGCAAAAGCGATTCTCGTCCTCCGTGCTTGCTTTTTCTCAGAAAGAGCCGTGGTGTGCGTTTTCGCGGGAAAACGCGTTTTCGGCCGAAAACGTGTACGTTTGCACTTCCCGGCCACAGGGAAGCTGCTAGCCGGGAATTCTCTGCCTGGTTCTACCCGCTGCCCGGAACGCTACGCAGGGCAAAAGCGATTCTCGTCCTCCGTGCTTGCTTTTTCTCAGAAAGAGCCGTGGTGTGCGTTTTCGCCGGAAAACACGTTTTCGGCCGAAAACGTGTACGTTTGCACTTCCCGGCCACAGGGAAGCTGCTAGACGGGAATTCGCTGCCTATTTCTACCCGCTGCTCAGAACTCTACGCAGGGCAAAAGCGATTCTCGTCCTCCGTGCTTGCTTTTTCTCAGAAAGAGCCGTGGTGTGCGTTTTCGCCGGAAAACGCGTTTTCGGCCGAAAACGTGTACGTTTGCACTTCCCCGCCACAGGGAAGCTGCTAGCCGGGAATTCTCTTCCTGGTTCTACCCGCTGCCCGGAACGCTACGCAGGGCAAAAGCGATTCTCGTCCTCCGTGCTTGCTTTTTCTCAGAAAGACCGTGGTGTGCGTTTTCGCCGGAAAACGCGTTTTCGGCCGAAAACGTGTACGTTTGCACTTCCCGGCCACAGGGAAGCTGCTAGCCGGGAATTCTCTGCCTGGTTCTACCCGCTGCCCGGAACGCTACGCAGGGCAAAAGCGATTCTCGTCCTCCGTGCTTGCTTTTTCTCAGAAAGAGCCGTGGTGTGCGTTTTCGCCGGAAAACGCGTTTTCGGCCGAAAACGTGTACGTTTGCACTTCCCGGCCACAGGGAAGCTGCTAGCCGGGAATTCTCTGCCTGGTTCTACCCGCTGCCCGGAACGCTACGCAGGGCAAAAGCGATTCTCGTCCTCCGTGCTTGCTTTTTCTCAGAAAGAGCCGTGGTGTGCGTCTTCGCCGGAAAACGCGTTTTCGGCCGAAAACGTGTACGTTTGCACTTCCCGGCCACAGGGAAGCTGCTAGCCGGGAATTCTCTGCCTGGTTCTACCCGCTGCCCGGAACGCTACGCAGGGCAAAAGCGATTCTCGTCCTCCGTGCTTGCTTTTTCTCAGAAAGAGCCGTGGTGTGCGTTTTCGCCGGTAAACGCGTTTTCGGCCGAAAACGTGTACGTTTGCACTTCCCGGCCACAGGGAAGCTGCTAGCCGGGAATTCTCTGCCTGGTTCTACCCGCTGCCCGGAACGCTACGCAGGGCAAAAGCGATTCTCGTCCTCCGTGCTTGCTTTTTCTCAGAAAGAGCCGTGGTGTGCGTTTTCGCGGGAAAACGCGTTTTCGGCCGAAAACGTGTACGTTTGCACTTCCCGGCCACAGGGAAGCTGCTAGCCGGGAATTCTCTGCCTGGTTCTACCCGCTGCCCGGAACGCTACGCAGGGCAAAAGCGATTCTCGTCCTCCGTGCTTGCTTTTTCTCAGAAAGAGCCGTGGTGTGCGTTTTCGCCGGAAAACACGTTTTCGGCCGAAAACGTGTACGTTTGCACTTCCCGGCCACAGGGAAGCTGCTAGACGGGAATTCGCTGCCTATTTCTACCCGCTGCTCAGAACTCTACGCAGGGCAAAAGCGATTCTCGTCCTCCGTGCTTGCTTTTTCTCAGAAAGAGCCGTGGTGTGCGTTTTCGCCGGAAAACGCGTTTTCGGCCGAAAACGTGTACGTTTGCACTTCCCCGCCACAGGGAAGCTGCTAGCCGGGAATTCTCTTCCTGGTTCTACCCGCTGCCCGGAACGCTACGCAGGGCAAAAGCGATTCTCGTCCTCCGTGCTTGCTTTTTCTCAGAAAGACCGTGGTGTGCGTTTTCGCCGGAAAACGCGTTTTCGGCCGAAAACGTGTACGTTTGCACTTCCCGGCCACAGGGAAGCTGCTAGCCGGGAATTCTCTGCCTGGTTCTACCCGCTGCCCGGAACGCTACGCAGGGCAAAAGCGATTCTCGTCCTCCGTGCTTGCTTTTTCTCAGAAAGAGCCGTGGTGTGCGTTTTCGCCGGAAAACGCGTTTTCGGCCGAAAACGTGTACGTTTGCACTTCCCGGCCACAGGGAAGCTGCTAGCCGGGAATTCTCTGCCTGGTTCTACCCGCTGCCCGGAACGCTACGCAGGGCAAAAGCGATTCTCGTCCTCCGTGCTTGCTTTTTCTCAGAAAGAGCCGTGGTGTGCGTTTTCGCCGGTAAACGCGTTTTCGGCCGAAAACGTGTACGTTTGCACTTCCCGGCCACAGGGAAGCTGCTAGACGGGAATTCTCTGCCTGGTTCTACCCGCTGCCCGGAACGCTACGCAGGGCAAAAGCGATTCTCGTCCTCCGTGCTTGCTTTTTCTCAGAAAGAGCCGTGGTGTGCGTTTTCGCCGGAAAACGCGTTTTCGGCGAAAACGTGTACGTTTGCAGTTCCCGGCCACAGGGAAGCTGCTAGCCGGGAATTCTCTGCCTGGTTCTACCCGCTGCCCGGAACACTACGCAGGGCAAAAGCGATTCTCGTCCTCCGTGCTTGCTTTTTCTCAGAAAGAGCCGTGGTGTGCGTTTTCGCCAGAAAACGCGTTTTCGGCCGAAAACGTGTACGTTTGCACTTCCCGGCCACAGGGAAGCTGCTAGCCGGGAATTCTCTGCCTGGTTCTACCCGCTGCCCGGAACGCTACGCAGGGCAAAAGCGATTCTCGTCCTCCGTGCTTGCTTTTTCTCAGAAAGAGCCGTGGTGTGCGTTTTCGCCAGTAAACGCGTTTTCGGCCGAAAACGTGTACGTTTGCACTTCCCCGCCACAGGGAAGCTGCTAGCCGGGAATTCTCTGCCTGGTTCTACCCGCTGCCAGGAACGCTACGCAGGGCAAAAGCGATTCTCGTCCTCCGTGCTTGCTTTTTCTCAGAAAGAGCCGTGGTGTGCGTTTTCGCGGGAAAACGCGTTTTCGGCCGAAAACGTGTACGTTTGCAATTCCCGGCCACAGGGAAGCTGCTAGCCGGGAATTCTCTGCCTGGTTCTACCCGCTGCCCGGAACGCTACGCAGGGCAAAAGCGATTCTCGTCCTCCGTGCTTGCTTTTTCTCAGAAAGAGCCGTGGTGTGCGTTTTCGCGGGAAAACGCGTTTTCGGCCGAAAACGTGTACGTTTGCACTTCCCGGCCACAGGGAAGCTGCTAGACGGGAATTCTCTGCCTGGTTCTACCCGCTGCCAGGAACGCTACGCAGGGCAAAAGCGATTCTCGTCCTCCGTGCTTGCTTTTTCTCAGAAAGAGCCGTGGTGTGCGTTTTCGCTAGAAAACGCGTTTTCGGCCGAAAACGTGTACGTTTGCACTTCCCGGCCACAGGGAAGCTGCTAGCCGGGAATTCTCTGCCTGGTTCTACCCGCTGCCCGGAACACTACGCAGGGCAAAAGCGATTCTCGTCCTCCGTGCTTGCTTTTTCTCAGAAAGAGCCGTGGTGTGCGTTTTCGCCAGAAAACGCGTTTTCGGCCGAAAACGTGTACGTTTGCACTTCCCCGCCACAGGGAAGCTGCTAGCCGGGAATTCTCTGCCTGGTTCTACCCGCTGCCCGGAACGCTACGCAGGGCAAAAGCGATTCTCGTCCTCCGTGCTTGCTTTTTCTCAGAAAGAGCCGTGGTGTGCGTTTTCGCCGGTAAACGCGTTTTCGGCCGAAAACGTGTACGTTTGCACTTCCCCGCCACAGGGAAGCTGCTAGACGGGAATTCTCTGCCTGGTTCTACCCGCTGCCCGGAACGCTACGCAGGGCAAAAGCGATTCTCGTCCTCCGTGCTTGCTTTTTCTCAGAAAGAGCCGTGGTGTGCGTTTTCGCGGGAAAACGCGTTTTCGGCCGAAAACGTGTACGTTTGCTCTTCCCGGCCACAGGGAAGCTGCTAGCCGGGAATTCTCTGCCTGGTTCTACCCGCTGCTCAGAACGCTACGCAGGGCAAAAGCGATTCTCGTCCTCCGTGCTTGCTTTTTCTCAGAAAGAGCCGTGGTGTGCGTTTTCGCCGGAAAACGCGTTTTCGGCCGAAAACGTGTACGTTTGCACTTCCCGGCCACAGGGAAGCTGCTAGCCGGGAATTCTCTGCCTGGTTCTACCCGCTGCCCGGAACGCTACGCAGGGCAAAAGCGATTCTCGTCCTCCGTGCTTGCTTTTTCTCAGAAAGAGCCGTGGTGTGCGTTTTCGCCGGAAAACGCGTTTTCGGCCGAAAACGTGTACGTTTGCACTTCCCGGCCACAGGGAAGCTGCTAGCCGGGAATTCTCTGCCTGGTTCTACCCGCTGCCCGGAACGCTACGCAGGGCAAAAGCGATTCTCGTCCTCCGTGCTTGCTTTTTCTCAGAAAGAGCCGTGGTGTGCGTTTTCGCCGGTAAACGCGTTTTCGGCCGAAAACGTGTACGTTTGCACTTCCCGGCCACAGGGAAGCTGCTAGCCGGGAATTCTCTGCCTGGTTCTACCCGCTGCCCGGAACGCTACGCAGGGCAAAAGCGATTCTCGTCCTCCGTGCTTGCTTTTTCTCAGAAAGAGCCGTGGTGTGCGTTTTCGCCGGTAAACGCGTTTTCGGCCGAAAACGTGTACGTTTGCACTTCTCGGCCACAGGGAAGCTGCTAGACGGGAATTCTCTGACTGGTTCTACCCGCTGCCCGGAACGCTACGCAGGGCAAAAGCGATTCTCGTCCTCCGTGCTTGCTTTTTCTCAGAAAGAGCCGTGGTGTGCGTTTTCGCCGGTAAACGCGTTTTCGGCCGAAAACGTGTACGTTTGCACTTCCCGGCCACAGGGAAGCTGCTAGCCGGGAATTCTCTGCCTGGTTCTACCCGCTGCCCGGAACGCTACGCAGGGCAAAAGCGATTCTCGTCCTCCGTGCTTGCTTTTTCTCAGAAAGAGCCGTGGTGTGCGTTTTCGCCGGAAAACGCGTTTTCGGCCGAAAACGTGTACGTTTGCACTTCCCCGCCACAGGGAAGCTGCTAGCCGGGAATTCTCTGCCTGGTTCTACCCGCTGCCCGGAACGCTACGCAGGGCAAAAGCGGTTCTCGTCCTCCGTGCTTGCTTTTTCTCAGAAAGAGCCGTGGTGTGCGTTTTCGCCGGTAAACGCGTTTTCGGCCGAAAACGTGTACGTTTGCACTTCCCCGCCACAGGGAAGCTGCTAGACGGGAATTCTCTGCCTGATTCTACCCGCTGCCAGGAACGCTACGCAGGGCAAAAGCGATTCTCGTCCTCCGTGCTTGCTTTTTCCCAGAAAGAGCCATGGTGTGCTTTTTCGCCGGTAAACGTGTTTTCGGCCGAAAACGTGTACGTTTGCACTTCCCGGCCACAGGGAAGGTGCTAGCCGGCAATTCGCTGCCTATTTCTACCCACTGCTCAGAACGCTACGCAGGGCAAAAGCGATTCTCTTCCTCCGTGCTTGCTTTTTCCCAGAAAGAGCCGTGGTGTGCGTTTTCGCCGGAAAACGCGTTTTCGGCCGAAAACGTGTACGTTTGCACTTCCCGGCCACAGGGAAGCTGCTAGACGGGAATTCTCTGCCTGGTTCTACCCGCTGCCCGGAACGCTACGCAGGGCAAAAGCGGTTCTCGTCCTCCGTGCTTGCTTTTTCTCAGAAAGAGCCGTGGTGTGCGTTTTCGCCGGTAAACGCGTTTTCGGCCGAAAACGTGTACGTTTGCACTTCCCCGCCACAGGGAAGCTGCTAGCCGGGAATTCTCTGCCTGGTTCTACCCGCTGCCCGGAACGCTATGCAGGGCAAAAGCGATTCTCGTCCTCCGTGCTTGCTTTTACTCAGAAAGAGCCGTGGTGTGCGTCTTCGCCGGAAAACGCGTTTTCGGCCGAAAACGTGTACGTTTGCACTTCCCGGCCACAGGGAAGCTGCTAGCCGGGAATTCTCTGCCTGGTTCTACCCGCTGCCCGGAACGCTACGCAGGGCAAAAGCGATTCTCGTCCTCCGTGCTTGCTTTTTCTCAGAAAGAGCCGTGGTGTGCGTCTTCGCCGGAAAACGCGTTTTCGGCCGAAAACGTGTACGTTTGCACTTCCCGGCCACAGGGAAGCTGCTAGACGGGAATTCGCTGCCTATTTCTACCCGCTGCTCATAACTCTACGCAGGGCAAAAGCGATTCTCGTCCTCCGTGCTTGCTTTTTCTCAGAAAGAGCCGTGGTGTGCGTTTTCGCCGGAAAACGCGTTTTCGGCCGAAAACGTGTACGTTTGCACTTCCCCGCCACAGGGAAGCTGCTAGCCGGGAATTCTCTGCCTGGTTCTACCCGCTGCCCGGAACGCTACGCAGGGCAAAAGCGATTCTCGTCCTCCGTGCTTGCTTTTTCTCAGAAAGACCGTGGTGTGCGTTTTCGCCGGAAAACGCGTTTTCGGCCGAAAACGTGTACGTTTGCACTTCCCGGCCACAGGGAAGCTGCTAGCCGGGAATTCTCTGCCTGGTTCTACCCGCTGCCCGGAACGCTACGCAGGGCAAAAGCGATTCTCGTCCTCCGTGCTTGCTTTTTCTCAGAAAGAGCCGTGGTGTGCGTTTTCGCCGGTAAACGCGTTTTCGGCCGAAAACGTGTACGTTTGCACTTCCCCGCCACAGGGAAGCTGCTAGCCGGGAATTCTCTGCCTGGTTCTACCCGCTGCCCGGAACGCTACGCAGGGCAAAAGCGATTCTCGTCCTCCGTGCTTGCTTTTTCTCAGAAAGAGCCGTGGTGTGCGTCTTCGCCGGAAAACGCGTTTTCGGCCGAAAACGTGTACGTTTGCACTTCCCGGCCACAGGGAAGCTGCTAGCCGGGAATTCTCTGCCTGGTTCTACCCGCTGCCCGGAACGCTACGCAGGGCAAAAGCGATTCTCGTCCTCCGTGCTTGCTTTTTCTCAGAAAGAGCCGTGGTGTGCGTTTTCGCCGGTAAACGCGTTTTCGGCCGAAAACGTGTACGTTTGCACTTCCCGGCCACAGGGAAGCTGCTAGCCGGGAATTCTCTGCCTGGTTCTACCCGCTGCCCGGAACGCTACGCAGGGCAAAAGCGATTCTCGTCCTCCGTGCTTGCTTTTTCTCAGAAAGAGCCGTGGTGTGCGTTTTCGCGGGAAAACGCGTTTTCGGCCGAAAACGTGTACGTTTGCACTTCCCGGCCACAGGGAAGCTGCTAGCCGGGAATTCTCTGCCTGGTTCTACCCGCTGCCCGGAACGCTACGCAGGGCAAAAGCGATTCTCGTCCTCCGTGCTTGCTTTTTCTCAGAAAGAGCCATGGTGTGCGTTTTCGCCGGAAAACACGTTTTCGGCCGAAAACGTGTACGTTTGCACTTCCCGGCCACAGGGAAGCTGCTAGACGGGAATTCGCTGCCTATTTCTACCCGCTGCTCAGAACTCTACGCAGGGCAAAAGCGATTCTCGTCCTCCGTGCTTGCTTTTTCTCAGAAAGAGCCGTGGTGTGCGTTTTCGCCGGAAAACGCGTTTTCGGCCGAAAACGTGTACGTTTGCACTTCCCCGCCACAGGGAAGCTGCTAGCCGGGAATTCTCTTCCTGGTTCTACCCGCTGCCCGGAACGCTACGCAGGGCAAAAGCGATTCTCGTCCTCCGTGCTTGCTTTTTCTCAGAAAGACCGTGGTGTGCGTTTTCGCCGGAAAACGCGTTTTCGGCCGAAAACGTGTACGTTTGCACTTCCCGGCCACAGGGAAGCTGCTAGCCGGGAATTCTCTGCCTGGTTCTACCCGCTGCCCGGAACGCTACGCAGGGCAAAAGCGATTCTCGTCCTCCGTGCTTGCTTTTTCTCAGAAAGAGCCGTGGTGTGCGTTTTCGCCGGAAAACGCGTTTTCGGCCGAAAACGTGTACGTTTGCACTTCCCGGCCACAGGGAAGCTGCTAGCCGGGAATTCTCTGCCTGGTTCTACCCGCTGCCCGGAACGCTACGCAGGGCAAAAGCGATTCTCGTCCTCCGTGCTTGCTTTTTCTCAGAAAGAGCCGTGGTGTGCGTTTTCGCCGGTAAACGCGTTTTCGGCCGAAAACGTGTACGTTTGCACTTCCCGGCCACAGGGAAGCTGCTAGACGGGAATTCTCTGCCTGGTTCTACCCGCTGCCCGGAACGCTACGCAGGGCAAAAGCGATTCTCGTCCTCCGTGCTTGCTTTTTCTCAGAAAGAGCCGTGGTGTGCGTTTTCGCCGGAAAACGCGTTTTCGGCGAAAACGTGTACGTTTGCAGTTCCCGGCCACAGGGAAGCTGCTAGCCGGGAATTCTCTGCCTGGTTCTACCCGCTGCCCGGAACACTACGCAGGGCAAAAGCGATTCTCGTCCTCCGTGCTTGCTTTTTCTCAGAAAGAGCCGTGGTGTGCGTTTTCGCCAGAAAACGCGTTTTCGGCCGAAAACGTGTACGTTTGCACTTCCCGGCCACAGGGAAGCTGCTAGCCGGGAATTCTCTGCCTGGTTCTACCCGCTGCCCGGAACGCTACGCAGGGCAAAAGCGATTCTCGTCCTCCGTGCTTGCTTTTTCTCAGAAAGAGCCGTGGTGTGCGTTTTCGCCAGTAAACGCGTTTTCGGCCGAAAACGTGTACGTTTGCACTTCCCCGCCACAGGGAAGCTGCTAGCCGGGAATTCTCTGCCTGGTTCTACCCGCTGCCAGGAACGCTACGCAGGGCAAAAGCGATTCTCGTCCTCCGTGCTTGCTTTTTCTCAGAAAGAGCCGTGGTGTGCGTTTTCGCGGGAAAACGCGTTTTCGGCCGAAAACGTGTACGTTTGCAATTCCCGGCCACAGGGAAGCTGCTAGCCGGGAATTCTCTGCCTGGTTCTACCCGCTGCCCGGAACGCTACGCAGGGCAAAAGCGATTCTCGTCCTCCGTGCTTGCTTTTTCTCAGAAAGAGCCGTGGTGTGCGTTTTCGCGGGAAAACGCGTTTTCGGCCGAAAACGTGTACGTTTGCACTTCCCGGCCACAGGGAAGCTGCTAGACGGGAATTCTCTGCCTGGTTCTACCCGCTGCCCGGAACGCTACGCAGGGCAAAAGCGATTCTCGTCCTCCGTGCTTGCTTTTTCTCAGAAAGAGCCGTGGTGTGCGTTTTCGCTAGAAAACGCGTTTTCGGCCGAAAACGTGTACGTTTGCACTTCCCGGCCACAGGGAAGCTGCTAGCCGGGAATTCTCTGCCTGGTTCTACCCGCTGCCCGGAACACTACGCAGGGCAAAAGCGATTCTCGTCCTCCGTGCTTGCTTTTTCTCAGAAAGAGCCGTGGTGTGCGTTTTCGCCAGAAAACGCGTTTTCGGCCGAAAACGTGTACGTTTGCACTTCCCCGCCACAGGGAAGCTGCTAGCCGGGAATTCTCTGCCTGGTTCTACCCGCTGCCCGGAACGCTACGCAGGGCAAAAGCGATTCTCGTCCTCCGTGCTTGCTTTTTCTCAGAAAGAGCCGTGGTGTGCGTTTTCGCCGGTAAACGCGTTTTCGGCCGAAAACGTGTACGTTTGCACTTCCCCGCCACAGGGAAGCTGCTAGACGGGAATTCTCTGCCTGGTTCTACCCGCTGCCAGGAACGCTACGCAGGGCAAAAGCGATTCTCGTCCTCCGTGCTTGCTTTTTCTCAGAAAGAGCCGTGGTGTGCGTTTTCGCGGGAAAACGCGTTTTCGGCCGAAAACGTGTACGTTTGCTCTTCCCGGCCACAGGGAAGCTGCTAGCCGGGAATTCTCTGCCTGGTTCTACCCGCTGCTCAGAACGCTACGCAGGGCAAAAGCGATTCTCGTCCTCCGTGCTTGCTTTTTCTCAGAAAGAGCCGTGGTGTGCGTTTTCGCCGGAAAACGCGTTTTCGGCCGAAAACGTGTACGTTTGCACTTCCCGGCCACAGGGAAGCTGCTGGCCGGGAATTCTCTGCCTGGTTCTACCCGCTGCCCGGAACGCTACGCAGGGCAAAAGCGATTCTCGTCCTCCGTGCTTGCTTTTTCTCAGAAAGAGCCGTGGTGTGCGTTTTCGCCGGAAAACGCGTTTTCGGCCGAAAACGTGTACGTTTGCACTTCCCGGCCACAGGGAAGCTGCTAGCCGGGAATTCTCTGCCTGGTTCTACCCGCTGCCCGGAACGCTACGCAGGGCAAAAGCGATTCTCGTCCTCCGTGCTTGCTTTTTCTCAGAAAGAGCCGTGGTGTGCGTTTTCGCCGGTAAACGCGTTTTCGGCCGAAAACGTGTACGTTTGCACTTCCCGGCCACAGGGAAGCTGCTAGCCGGGAATTCTCTGCCTGGTTCTACCCGCTGCCCGGAACGCTACGCAGGGCAAAAGCGATTCTCGTCCTCCGTGCTTGCTTTTTCTCAGAAAGAGCCGTGGTGTGCGTTTTCGCCGGTAAACGCGTTTTCGGCCGAAAACGTGTACGTTTGCACTTCTCGGCCACAGGGAAGCTGCTAGACGGGAATTCTCTGACTGGTTCTACCCGCTGCCCGGAACGCTACGCAGGGCAAAAGCGATTCTCGTCCTCCGTGCTTGCTTTTTCTCAGAAAGAGCCGTGGTGTGCGTTTTCGCCGGTAAACGCGTTTTCGGCCGAAAACGTGTACGTTTGCACTTCCCGGCCACAGGGAAGCTGCTAGCCGGGAATTCTCTGCCTGGTTCTACCCGCTGCCCGGAACGATACGCAGGGCAAAAGCGATTCTCGTCCTCCGTGCTTGCTTTTTCTCAGAAAGAGCCGTGGTGTGCGTTTTCGCCGGAAAACGCGTTTTCGGCCGAAAACGTGTACGTTTGCACTTCCCCGCCACAGGGAAGCTGCTAGCCGGGAATTCTCTGCCTGGTTCTACCCGCTGCCCGGAACGCTACGCAGGGCAAAAGCGGTTCTCGTCCTCCGTGCTTGCTTTTTCTCAGAAAGAGCCGTGGTGTGCGTTTTCGCCGGTAAACGCGTTTTCGGCCGAAAACGTGTACGTTTGCACTTCCCCGCCACAGGGAAGCTGCTAGACGGGAATTCTCTGCCTGATTCTACCCGCTGCCAGGAACGCTACGCAGGGCAAAAGCGATTCTCGTCCTCCGTGCTTGCTTTTTCCCAGAAAGAGCCATGGTGTGCTTTTTCGCCGGTAAACGTGTTTTCGGCCGAAAACGTGTACGTTTGCACTTCCCGGCCACAGGGAAGGTGCTAGCCGGCAATTCGCTGCCTATTTCTACCCACTGCTCAGAACGCTACGCAGGGCAAAAGCGATTCTCTTCCTCCGTGCTTGCTTTTTCCCAGAAAGAGCCGTGGTGTGCGTTTTCGCCGGAAAACGCGTTTTCGGCCGAAAACGTGTACGTTTGCACTTCCCGGCCACAGGGAAGCTGCTAGACGGGAATTCTCTGCCTGGTTCTACCCGCTGCCCGGAACGCTACGCAGGGCAAAAGCGGTTCTCGTCCTCCGTGCTTGCTTTTTCTCAGAAAGAGCCGTGGTGTGCTTTTTCGCCGAAAACGCGTTTTCGGCCGAAAACGTGTACGTTTGCACTTCCCGGCCACAGGGAAGCTGCTAGCCGGCAATTCGCTGCCTATTTCTACCCGCTGCCCGGAACGCTACGCAGGGCAAAAGCGATTCTCGTCCTCCGTGCTTGCTTTTTCTCAGAAAGAGCCGTGGTGTGCGTTTTCGCCGGTAAACGCGTTTTCGGCCGAAAACGTGTACGTTTGCACTTCTCGGCCACAGGGAAGCTGCTAGACGGGAATTCTCTGACTGGTTCTACCCGCTGCCCGGAACGCTACGCAGGGCAAAAGCGATTCTCGTCCTCCGTGCTTGCTTTTTCTCAGAAAGAGCCGTGGTGTGCGTTTTCGCCGGTAAACGCGTTTTCGGCCGAAAACGTGTACGTTTGCATTTCCCGGCCACAGGGAAGCTGCTAGCCGGGAATTCTCTGCCTGGTTCTACCCGCTGCCCGGAACGCTACGCAGGGCAACAGCGATTCTCTTCCTCCGTGCTTGCTTTTTCTCAGAAAGAGCCGTGGTGTGCGTTTTCGCCGGAAAACGCGTTTTCGGCCGAAAACGTGTACGTTTGCACTTCCCCGCCACAGGGAAGCTGCTAGCCGGGAATTCTCTGCCTGGTTCTACCCGCTGCCCGGAACGCTACGCAGGGCAAAAGCGGTTCTCGTACTCCGTGCTTGCTTTTTCTCAGAAAGAGCCGTGGTGTGCGTTTTCGCCGGTAAACGCGTTTTCGGCCGAAAACGTGTACGTTTGCACTTCCCCGCCACAGGGAAGCTGCTAGACGGGAATTCTCTGCCTGATTCTACCCGCTGCCAGGAACGCTAGGCAGGGCAAAAGCGATTCTCGTCCTCCGTGCTTGCTTTTCCCCAGAAAGAGCCATGGTGTGCTTTTTCGCCGGTAAACGTGTTTTCGGCCGAAAACGTGTACGTTTGCACTTCCCGGCCACAGGGAAGCTGCTAGCCGGCAATTCGCTGCCTATTTCTACCAACTGCTCAGAACGCTACGCAGGGCAAAAGCGATTCTCTTCCTCCGTGCTTGCTTTTTCCCAGAAAGAGCCGTGGTGTGCGTTTTCACCGGAAAACGCGTTTTCGGCCGAAAACGTGTACGTTTGCACTTCCCGGCCACAGGGAAGCTGCTAGACGGGAATTCTCTGCCTGGTTCTACCCGCTGCCCGGAACGCTACGCAGGGCAAAAGCGGTTCTCGTCCTCCGTGCTTGCTTTTTCTCAGAAAGAGCCGTGGTGTGCGTTTTCGCCGGTAAACGCGTTTTCGGCCGAAAACGTGTACGTTTGCACTTCCCCGCCACAGGGAAGCTGCTAGCCGGGAATTCTCTGCCTGGTTCTACCCGCTGCCCGGAACGCTACGCAGGGCAAAAGCGATTCTCGTCCTCCGTGCTTGCTTTTTCTCAGAAAGAGCCGTGGTGTGCGTTTTCGCCGGTAAACGCGTTTTCGGCCGAAAACGTGTACGTTTGCACTTCCCGGCCACAGGGAAGCTGCTAGACGGGAATTCTCTGCCTGGTTCTACCCGCTGCCCGGAACGCTACGCAGGGCAAAAGCGATTCTCGTCCTCCGTGCTTGCTTTTTCTCAGAAAGAGCCGTGGTGTGCGTTTTCGCCGGAAAACGCGTTTTCGGCCGAAAACGTGTACGTTTGCACTTCCCCGCCACAGGGAAGCTGCTAGCCGGGAATTCTCTGCCTGGTTCTACCCGCTGCCCGGAACGCTACGCAGGGCAAAAGCGGTTCTCGTCCTCCGTGCTTGCTTTTTCTCAGAAAGAGCCGTGGTGTGCGTTTTCGCCGGTAAACGCGTTTTCGGCCGAAAACGTGTACGTTTGCACTTCCCCGCCACAGGGAAGCTGCTAGACGGGAATTCTCTGCCTGGTTCTACCCGCTGCCCGGAACGCTACGCAGGGCAAAAGCGATTCTCGTCCTCCGTGCTTGCTTTTTCCCAGAAAGAGCCATGGTGTGCTTTTTCGCCGGTAAACGTGTTTTCGGCCGAAAACGTGTACGTTTGCACTTCCCGGCCACAGGGAAGCTGCTAGCCGGCAATTCGCTGCCTATTTCTACCCACTGCTCAGAACGCTACGCAGGGCAAAAGCGATTCTCGTCCTCCGTGCTTGCTTTTTCCCAGAAAGAGCCGTGGTGTGCGTTTTCGCCGGAAAACGCGTTTTCGGCCGAAAACGTGTACGTTTGCACTTCCCCGCCACAGGGAAGCTGCTAGACGGGAATTCTCTGCCTGGTTCTACCGGCTGCCAGGAACGCTACGCAGGGCAAAAGCGATTCTCGTCCTCCGTGCTTGCTTTTTCTCAGAAAGAGCCGTGATGTGCGTTTTCGCTAGAAAACGCGTTTTCGGACGAAAACGTGTACGTTTGCACTTCCCGGCCACAGGGAAGCTGCTAGCCGGGAATTCTCTGCCTGGTTCTACCCGTTGCCCGGAACGCTACGCAGGGCAAAAGCGATTCTCGTCCTCCGTGCTTGCTTTTTCTCAGAAAGAGCCGTGGTGTGCGTTTTCGCCGGTAAACGCGTTTTCGGCCGAAAACGTGTACGTTTGCACTTCCCCGCCACAGGGAAGCTGCTAGCCGGGAATTCTCTGCCTGGTTCTACCCGCTGCCCGGAACGCTATGCAGGGCAAAAGCGATTCTCGTCCTCCGTGCTTGCTTTTACTCAGAAAGAGCCGTGGTGTGCGTCTTCGCCGGAAAACGCGTTTTCGGCCGAAAACGTGTACGTTTGCACTTCCCGGCCACAGGGAAGCTGCTAGCCGGGAATTCTCTGCCTGGTTCTACCCGCTGCCCGGAACGCTACGCAGGGCAAAAGCGATTCTCGTCCTCCGTGCTTGCTTTTTCTCAGAAAGAGCCGTGGTGTGCGTCTTCGCCGGAAAACGCGTTTTCGGCCGAAAACGTGTACGTTTGCACTTCCCGGCCACAGGGAAGCTGCTAGACGGGAATTCGCTGCCTATTTCTACCCGCTGCTCATAACTCTACGCAGGGCAAAAGCGATTCTCGTCCTCCGTGCTTGCTTTTTCTCAGAAAGAGCCGTGGTGTGCGTTTTCGCCGGAAAACGCGTTTTCGGCCGAAAACGTGTACGTTTGCACTTCCCCGCCACAGGGAAGCTGCTAGCCGGGAATTCTCTGCCTGGTTCTACCCGCTGCCCGGAACGCTACGCAGGGCAAAAGCGATTCTCGTCCTCCGTGCTTGCTTTTTCTCAGAAAGACCGTGGTGTGCGTTTTCGCCGGAAAACGCGTTTTCGGCCGAAAACGTGTACGTTTGCACTTCCCGGCCACAGGGAAGCTGCTAGCCGGGAATTCTCTGCCTGGTTCTACCCGCTGCCCGGAACGCTACGCAGGGCAAAAGCGATTCTCGTCCTCCGTGCTTGCTTTTTCTCAGAAAGAGCCGTGGTGTGCGTTTTCGCCGGTAAACGCGTTTTCGGCCGAAAACGTGTACGTTTGCACTTCCCCGCCACAGGGAAGCTGCTAGCCGGGAATTCTCTGCCTGGTTCTACCCGCTGCCCGGAACGCTACGCAGGGCAAAAGCGATTCTCGTCCTCCGTGCTTGCTTTTTCTCAGAAAGAGCCGTGGTGTGCGTCTTCGCCGGAAAACGCGTTTTCGGCCGAAAACGTGTACGTTTGCACTTCCCGGCCACAGGGAAGCTGCTAGCCGGGAATTCTCTGCCTGGTTCTACCCGCTGCCCGGAACGCTACGCAGGGCAAAAGCGATTCTCGTCCTCCGTGCTTGCTTTTTCTCAGAAAGAGCCGTGGTGTGCGTTTTCGCCGGTAAACGCGTTTTCGGCCGAAAACGTGTACGTTTGCACTTCCCGGCCACAGGGAAGCTGCTAGCCGGGAATTCTCTGCCTGGTTCTACCCGCTGCCCGGAACGCTACGCAGGGCAAAAGCGATTCTCGTCCTCCGTGCTTGCTTTTTCTCAGAAAGAGCCGTGGTGTGCGTTTTCGCGGGAAAACGCGTTTTCGGCCGAAAACGTGTACGTTTGCACTTCCCGGCCACAGGGAAGCTGCTAGCCGGGAATTCTCTGCCTGGTTCTACCCGCTGCCCGGAACGCTACGCAGGGCAAAAGCGATTCTCGTCCTCCGTGCTTGCTTTTTCTCAGAAAGAGCCGTGGTGTGCGTTTTCGCCGGAAAACACGTTTTCGGCCGAAAACGTGTACGTTTGCACTTCCCGGCCACAGGGAAGCTGCTAGACGGGAATTCGCTGCCTATTTCTACCCGCTGCTCAGAACTCTACGCAGGGCAAAAGCGATTCTCGTCCTCCGTGCTTGCTTTTTCTCAGAAAGAGCCGTGGTGTGCGTTTTCGCCGGAAAACGCGTTTTCGGCCGAAAACGTGTACGTTTGCACTTCCCCGCCACAGGGAAGCTGCTAGCCGGGAATTCTCTTCCTGGTTCTACCCGCTGCCCGGAACGCTACGCAGGGCAAAAGCGATTCTCGTCCTCCGTGCTTGCTTTTTCTCAGAAAGACCGTGGTGTGCGTTTTCGCCGGAAAACGCGTTTTCGGCCGAAAACGTGTACGTTTGCACTTCCCGGCCACAGGGAAGCTGCTAGCCGGGAATTCTCTGCCTGGTTCTACCCGCTGCCCGGAACGCTACGCAGGGCAAAAGCGATTCTCGTCCTCCGTGCTTGCTTTTTCTCAGAAAGAGCCGTGGTGTGCGTTTTCGCCGGAAAACGCGTTTTCGGCCGAAAACGTGTACGTTTGCACTTCCCGGCCACAGGGAAGCTGCTAGCCGGGAATTCTCTGCCTGGTTCTACCCGCTGCCCGGAACGCTACGCAGGGCAAAAGCGATTCTCGTCCTCCGTGCTTGCTTTTTCTCAGAAAGAGCCGTGGTGTGCGTTTTCGCCGGTAAACGCGTTTTCGGCCGAAAACGTGTACGTTTGCACTTCCCGGCCACAGGGAAGCTGCTAGACGGGAATTCTCTGCCTGGTTCTACCCGCTGCCCGGAACGCTACGCAGGGCAAAAGCGATTCTCGTCCTCCGTGCTTGCTTTTTCTCAGAAAGAGCCGTGGTGTGCGTTTTCGCCGGAAAACGCGTTTTCGGCGAAAACGTGTACGTTTGCAGTTCCCGGCCACAGGGAAGCTGCTAGCCGGGAATTCTCTGCCTGGTTCTACCCGCTGCCCGGAACACTACGCAGGGCAAAAGCGATTCTCGTCCTCCGTGCTTGCTTTTTCTCAGAAAGAGCCGTGGTGTGCGTTTTCGCCAGAAAACGCGTTTTCGGCCGAAAACGTGTACGTTTGCACTTCCCGGCCACAGGGAAGCTGCTAGCCGGGAATTCTCTGCCTGGTTCTACCCGCTGCCCGGAACGCTACGCAGGGCAAAAGCGATTCTCGTCCTCCGTGCTTGCTTTTTCTCAGAAAGAGCCGTGGTGTGCGTTTTCGCCAGTAAACGAGTTTTCGGCCGAAAACGTGTACGTTTGCACTTCCCCGCCACAGGGAAGCTGCTAGCCGGGAATTCTCTGCCTGGTTCTACCCGCTGCCAGGAACGCTACGCAGGGCAAAAGCGATTCTCGTCCTCCGTGCTTGCTTTTTCTCAGAAAGAGCCGTGGTGTGCGTTTTCGCGGGAAAACGCGTTTTCGGCCGAAAACGTGTACGTTTGCAATTCCCGGCCACAGGGAAGCTGCTAGCCGGGAATTCTCTGCCTGGTTCTACCCGCTGCCCGGAACGCTACGCAGGGCAAAAGCGATTCTCGTCCTCCGTGCTTGCTTTTTCTCAGAAAGAGCCGTGGTGTGCGTTTTCGCGGGAAAACGCGTTTTCGGCCGAAAACGTGTACGTTTGCACTTCCCGGCCACAGGGAAGCTGCTAGACGGGAATTCTCTGCCTGGTTCTACCCGCTGCCAGGAACGCTACGCAGGGCAAAAGCGATTCTCGTCCTCCGTGCTTGCTTTTTCTCAGAAAGAGCCGTGGTGTGCGTTTTCGCTAGAAAACGCGTTTTCGGCCGAAAACGTGTACGTTTGCACTTCCCGGCCACAGGGAAGCTGCTAGCCGGGAATTCTCTGCCTGGTTCTACCCGCTGCCCGGAACACTACGCAGGGCAAAAGCGATTCTCGTCCTCCGTGCTTGCTTTTTCTCAGAAAGAGCCGTGGTGTGCGTTTTCGCCAGAAAACGCGTTTTCGGCCGAAAACGTGTACGTTTGCACTTCCCCGCCACAGGGAAGCTGCTAGCCGGGAATTCTCTGCCTGGTTCTACCCGCTGCCCGGAACGCTACGCAGGGCAAAAGCGATTCTCGTCCTCCGTGCTTGCTTTTTCTCAGAAAGAGCCGTGGTGTGCGTTTTCGCCGGTAAACGCGTTTTCGGCCGAAAACGTGTACGTTTGCACTTCCCCGCCACAGGGAAGCTGCTAGACGGGAATTCTCTGCCTGGTTCTACCCGCTGCCAGGAACGCTACGCAGGGCAAAAGCGATTCTCGTCCTCCGTGCTTGCTTTTTCTCAGAAAGAGCCGTGGTGTGCGTTTTCGCGGGAAAACGCGTTTTCGGCCGAAAACGTGTACGTTTGCTCTTCCCGGCCACAGGGAAGCTGCTAGCCGGGAATTCTCTGCCTGGTTCTACCCGCTGCTCAGAACGCTACGCAGGGCAAAAGCGATTCTCGTCCTCCGTGCTTGCTTTTTCTCAGAAAGAGCCGTGGTGTGCGTTTTCGCCGGAAAACGCGTTTTCGGCCGAAAACGTGTACGTTTGCACTTCCCGGCCACAGGGAAGCTGCTAGCCGGGAATTCTCTGCCTGGTTCTACCCGCTGCCCGGAACGCTACGCAGGGCAAAAGCGATTCTCGTCCTCCGTGCTTGCTTTTTCTCAGAAAGAGCCGTGGTGTGCGTTTTCGCCGGAAAACGCGTTTTCGGCCGAAAACGTGTACGTTTGCACTTCCCGGCCACAGGGAAGCTGCTAGCCGGGAATTCTCTGCCTGGTTCTACCCGCTGCCCGGAACGCTACGCAGGGCAAAAGCGATTCTCGTCCTCCGTGCTTGCTTTTTCTCAGAAAGAGCCGTGGTGTGCGTTTTCGCCGGGAAACGCGTTTTCGGCCGAAAACGTGTACGTTTGCACTTCCCGGCCACAGGGAAGCTGCTAGCCGGGAATTCTCTGCCTGGTTCTACCCGCTGCCCGGAACGCTACGCAGGGCAAAAGCGATTCTCGTCCTCCGTGCTTGCTTTTTCTCAGAAAGAGCCGTGGTGTGCGTTTTCGCCGGTAAACGCGTTTTCGGCCGAAAACGTGTACGTTTGCACTTCTCGGCCACAGGGAAGCTGCTAGACGGGAATTCTCTGACTGGTTCTACCCGCTGCCCGGAACGCTACGCAGGGCAAAAGCGATTCTCGTCCTCCGTGCTTGCTTTTTCTCAGAAAGAGCCGTGGTGTGCGTTTTCGCCGGTAAACGCGTTTTCGGCCGAAAACGTGTACGTTTGCACTTCCCGGCCACAGGGAAGCTGCTAGCCGGGAATTCTCTGCCTGGTTCTACCCGCTGCCCGGAACGCTACGCAGGGCAAAAGCGATTCTCGTCCTCCGTGCTTGCTTTTTCTCAGAAAGAGCCGTGGTGTGCGTTTTCGCCGGTAAACGCGTTTTCGGCCGAAAACGTGTACGTTTGCACTTCCCCGCCACAGGGAAGCTGCTAGACGGGAATTCTCTACCTGGTTCTACCCGCTGCCCGGAACGCTACGCAGGGCAAAAGCGATTCTCGTCCTCCGTGCTTGCTTTTTCTCAGAAAGAGCCGTGGTGTGCGTTTTCACCGGAAAACGCGTTTTCGGCCGAAAACGTGTACGTTTGCACTTCCCGGCCACAGGGAAGCTGCTAGCCGGCAATTCGCTGCCTATTTCTACCCGCTGCTCAGAACTCTACGCAGGGCAAAAGCGATTCTCGTCCTCCGTGCTTGCTTTTTCTCAGAAAGAGCCGTGGTGTGCGTTTTCGCCGGAAAACGCGTTTTCGGCCGAAAACGTGTACGTTTGCACTTCCCCGCCACAGGGAAGCTGCTAGCCGGGAATTCTCTGCCTGGTTCTACCCGCTGCCCGGAACGCTACGCAGGGCAAAAGCGATTCTCGTCCTCCGTGCTTGCTTTTTCTCAGAAAGACCGTGGTGTGCGTTTTCGCCGGAAAACGCGTTTTCGGCCGAAAACGTGTACGTTTGCACTTCCCGGCCACAGGGAAGGTGCTAGCCGGGAATTCTCTGCCTGGTTCTACCCGCTGCCCGGAACGCTACGCAGGGCAAAAGCGATTCTCGTCCTCCGTGCTTGCTTTTTCTCAGAAAGAGCCGTGGTGTGCGTTTTCGCCGGAAAACGCGTTTTCGGCCGAAAACGTGTACGTTTGCACTTCCCGGCCACAGGGAAGCTGCTAGCCGGGAATTCTCTGCCTGGTTCTACCCGCTGCCCGGAACGCTACGCAGGGCAAAAGCGATTCTCGTCCTCCGTGCTTGCTTTTTCTCAGAAAGAGCCGTGGTGTGCGTTTTCGCCGGAAAACGCGTTTTCGGGCGAAAACGTGTACGTTTGCACTTCCCGGCCACAGGGAAGCTGCTAGACGGGAATTCTCTGCCTGGTTCTACCCGCTGCCCGGAACGCTACGCAGGGCAAAAGCGATTCTCGTCCTCCGTGCTTGCTTTTTCTCAGAAAGAGCCGTGGTGTGCGTTTTCGCCGGTAAACGCGTTTTCGGCCGAAAACGTGTACGTTTGCACTTCCCGGCCACAGGGAAGCTGCTAGCCGGGAATTCTCTGCCTGGTTCTACCCGCTGCCCGGAACGCTACGCAGGGCAAAAGCGATTCTCGTCCTCCGTGCTTGCTTTTTCTCAGAAAGAGCCGTGGTGTGCGTCTTCGCCGGTAAACGCGTTTTCGGCCGAAAACGTGTACGTTTGCACTTCCCGGCCACAGGGAAGCTGCTAGACGGGAATTCTCTGCCTGGTTCTACCCGCTGCCCGGAACGCTACGCAGGGCAAAAGCGATTCTCGTCCTCCGTGCTTGCTTTTTCTCAGAAAGAGCCGTGGTGTGCGTTTTCGCCGGTAAACGCGTTTTCGGCCGAAAACGTGTACGTTTGCACTTCCCGGCCACAGGGAAGCTGCTAGACGGGAATTCTCTGCCTGGTTCTACCCGCTGCCCGGAACGCTACGCAGGGCAAAAGCGATTCTCGTCCTCCGTGCTTGCTTTTTCCCAGAAAGAGCCGTGGTGTGCGTTTTCGCCGGAAAACGCGTTTTCGGCCGAAAACGTGTACGTTTGCACTTCCCGGCCACAGGGAAGCTGCTAGCCGGGAATTCTCTGCCTGGTTCTACCCGCTGCCCGGAACGCTACGCAGGGCAAAAGCGATTCTCGTCCTCCGTTCTTGCTTTCTCTCAGAAAGAGCCGTGGTGTGCGTTTTCGCCGGTAAACGCGTTTTCGGCCGAAAACGTGTACGTTTGCACTTCCCGGCCACAGGGAAGCTGCTAGCCGGGAATTCTCTGCCTGGTTCTACCCGCTGCCCGGAACGCTACGCAGGGCAAAAGCGATTCTCGTCCTCCGTGCTTGCTTTTTCTCAGAAAGAGCCGTGGTGTGCGTTTTCGCCGGAAAACGCGTTTTCGGCGAAAACGTGTACGTTTGCACTTCCCGGCCACAGGGAAGCTGCTAGCCGGGAATTCTCTGCCTGGTTCTACCCGCTGCCCGGAACGCTACGCAGGGCAAAAGCGATTCTCGTCCTCCGTGCTTGCTTTTTCTCAGAAAGAGCCGTGGTGTGCGTTTTCGCGGGAAAACGCGTTTTCGGCCGAAAACCTGTACGTTTGCACTTCCCCGCCACAGGGAAGCTGCTAGCCGGGAATTCTCTGCCTGGTTCTACCCGCTGCCCGGAACGCTACGCAGGGCGAAAGCGATTCGCGTCCTCCGTGCTTGCTTTTTCTCAGAAAGAGCCGTGGTGTGCGTTTTCGCCGGAAAACGCGTTTTCGGCCGAAAACGTGTACGTTTGCACTTCCCGGCCACAGGGAAGCTGCTAGCCGGGAATTCTCTGCCTGGTTCTACCCGCTGCCCGGAACACTACGCAGGGCAAAAGCGATTCTCGTCCTCCGTGCTTGCTTTTTCTCAGAAAGAGCCGTGGTGTGCGTTTTCGCGGGAAAACGCATTTTCGGCTGAAAACGTGTACGTTTGCACTTCCCGGCCAGAGGGAAGCTGCTAGCCGGGAATTCTCTGCCTGGTTCTACCCGCTGCCCGGAACACTACGCAGGGCAAAAGCGATTCTCGTCCTCCGTGCTTGCTTTTTCTCAGAAAGAGCCGTGGTGTGCGTTTTCGCCGGAAAACGCGTTTTCGGGCGAAAACGTGTACGTTTGCACTTCCCGGCCACAGGGAAGCTGCTAGCCGGGAATTCTCTGCCTGGTTATACCCGCTGCCCGGAACGCTACGCAGGGCAAAAGCGATTCTCTTCCTCCGTGCTTGCTTTTTCTCAGAAAGAGCCGTGGTGTGCGTTTTCGCCGGAAAACGCGTTTTCGGCCGAAAACGTGTACGTTTGCACTTCCCGGCCACAGGGAAGCTGCTAGCCGGGAATTCTCTGCCTGGTTCTACCCGCTGCCCGGAACGCTACGCAGGGCAAAAGCGGTTCTCGTCCTCCGTGCTTGCTTTTTCTCAGAAAGAGCCGTGGTGTGCGTTTTCGCCGGAAAACGCGTTTTCGGCTGAAAACGTGTACGTTTGCACTTCCCCGCCACAGGGAAGCTGCTAGCCGGGAATTCTCTGCCTGGTTCTACCCGCTGCTCAGAACGCTACGCAGGGCAAAAGCGATTCTCGTCCTCCGTGCTTGCTTTTTCTCAGAAAGAGCCGTGGTGTGCGTTTTCGCCGGAAAACGCGTTTTCGGCCGAATACGTGGACGTTTGCACTTCCCCGCCACAGGGAAGCTGCTAGACGGGAATTCTCTGCCTGGTTCTACCCGCTGCCGGGAACGCTACGCAGGGCAAAAGCGATTCTCGTCCTCCGTGCTTGCTTTTTCTCAGAAAGAGCCGTGGTGTGCGTTTTCGCCGGAAAACGCGTTTTCGGCCGAAAACGTGTACGTTTGCACTTCCCGGCCACAGGGAAGCTGCTAGCCGGGAATTCTCTGCCTGGTTCTACCCGCTGCCCGGAACGCTACGCAGGGCAAAAGCGATTCTCGTCCTCCGTGCTTGCTTTTTCTCAGAAAGAGCCGTGGTGTGCGTTTTTGCCGGAAAACGCGTTTTCGGCCGAAAACGTGTACGTTTGCACTTCCCGGCCACAGGGAAGCTGCTAGCCGGGAATTCTCTGCCTGGTTCTACCCGCTGCCCGGAACGCTACGCAGGGCAAAAGCGATTCTCGTCCTCCGTGCTTGCTTTTTCTCAGAAAGAGCCGTGGTGTGCGTTTTCGCCGGAAAACGCGTTTTCGGCCGAAAACGTGTACGTTTGCAATTCCCCGCCACAGGGAAGCTGCTAGCCGGGAATTCTCTGCCTGGTTCTACCCGCTGCTCAGAACATTACGCAGGGCAAAAGCGATTCTCGTCCTCCGTGCTTGCTTTTTCTCAGAAAGAGCCGTGGTGTGCGTTTTCGCCGGAAAACGCGTTTTCGGCCGAAAACGTGTACGTTTGCACTTCCCGGCCACAGGGAAGCTGCTAGCCGGGAATTCTCTGCCTGGTTCTACCCGCTGCCCGGAACGCTACGCAGGGCAAAAGCGATTCTCGTCCTCCGTGCTTGCTTTTTCTCAGAAAGAGCCATGGTGTGCTTTTTCGCCGGAAAACGCGTTTTCGGCCGAAAACGTGTACGTTTGCACTTCCCGGCCACAGGGAAGCTGCTAGCCGGGAATTCTCTGCCTGGTTCTACCCGCTGCCAGGAACGCTACGCAGGGCAAAAGCGATTCTCGTCCTCCGTGCTTGCTTTTTCTCAGAAAGAGCCATGGTGTGCTTTTTCGCCGGAAAACGCGTTTTCGGCCGAAAACGTGTACGTTTGCACTTCCCGGCCACAGGGAAGCTGCTAGCCGGCAATTCGCTGCCTATTTCTACCCGCTGCTCAGAACGCTACGCAGGGCAAAAGCGATTCTCGTCCTCCGTGCTTGCTTTTTCTCAGAAAGAGCCGTGGTGTGCGTTTTCGCCGGAAAACGCGTTTTCGGCCGAAAACGTGTACGTTTGCACTTCCCGGCCACAGGGAAGCTGCTAGCCGGGAATTCTCTGCCTGGTTCTACCCGCTGCCAGGAACGCTACGCAGGGCAAAAGCGATTCTCGTCCTCCGTGCTTGCTTTTTCTCAGAAAGAGCCGTGGTGTGCGTTTTCGCCGGAAAACGCGTTTTCGGCCGAAAACGTGTACGTTTGCACTTCCCCGCCACAGGGAAGCTGCTAGACGGGAATTCTCTACCTGGTTCTACCCGCTGCCCGGAACGCTACGCAGGGCAAAAGCGATTCTCGTCCTCCGTGCTTGCTTTTTCTCAGAAAGAGCCATGGTGTGCTTTTTCGCGGGAAAACGCGTTTTCGGCCGAAAACGTGTACGTTTGCACTTCCCGGCCACAGGGAAGCTGCTAGCCGGCAATTCGCTGCCTATTTCTACCCGCTGCTCAGAATGCTACGCAGGGCAAAAGCGATTCTCGTCCTCCGTGCTTGCTTTTTCTCAGAAAGAGCCGTGGTGTGCGTTTTCGCCGGAAAACGCGTTTTCGGCCGAAAACGTGTACGTTTGCACTTCCCGGCCACAGGGAAGCTGCTAGCCGGGAATTCTCTGCCTGGTTCTACCCGCTGCCAGGAACGCTACGCAGGGCAAAAGCGATTCTCGTCCTCCGTGCTTGCTTTTTCTCAGAAAGAGCCGTGGTGTGCGTTTTCGCCGGAAAACGCGTTTTCGGCCGAAAACGTGTACGTTTGCACTTCCCCGCCACAGGGAAGCTGCTAGACGGGAATTCTCTACCTGGTTCTACCCGCTGCCCGGAACGCTACGCAGGGCAAAAGCGATTCTCGTCCTCCGTGCTTGCTTTTTCTCAGAAAGAGCCGTGGTGTGCTTTTTCGCCGGAAAACGCGTTTTCGGCCGAAAACGTGTACGTTTGCACTTCCCGGCCACAGGGAAGCTGCTAGCCGGCAATTCGCTGCCTATTTCTACCCGCTGCTCAGAACGCTACGCAGGGCAAAAGCGATTCTCGTCCTCCGTGCTTGCTTTTTCTCAGAAAGAGCCGTGGTGTGCGTTTTCGCCGGAAAACGCGTTTTCGGCCGAAAACGTGTACGTTTGCACTTCCCGGCCACAGGGAAGCTGCTAGCCGGGAATTCTCTGCCTGGTTCTACCCGCTGCTCAGAACATTACGCAGGGCAAAAGCGATTCTCGTCCTCCGTGCTTGCTTTTTCTCAGAAAGAGCCGTGGTGTGCGTTTTCGCGGGAAAACGCGTTTTCGGCCGAAAACGTGTACGTTTGCACTTCCCGGCCACAGGGAAGCTGCTAGCCGGGAATTCTCTGCCTGGTTCTACCCGCTGCCCGGAACGCTACGCAGGGCAAAAGCGATTCTCGTCCTCCGTGCTTGCTTTTTCCCAGAAAGAGCCGTGGTGTGCGTTTTCGCCGGAAAACGCGTTTTCGGCCGAAAACGTGTACGTTTGCACTTCCCGGCCACAGGCAAGCTGCTAGACGGGAATTCTCTGCCTGGTTCTACCCGCTGCCCGGAACGCTACGCAGGGCAATAGCGATTCTCGTCCTCCGTGCTTGCTTTTTCTCAGAAAGAGCCGTGGTGTGCGTTTTCGCCGGTAAATGCGTTTTCGGCCGAAAACGTGTACGTTTGCACTTCCCGGCCACAGGGAAGCTGCTAGACGGGAATTCTCTGCCTGGTTCTACCCGCTGCCCGGAACGCTACGCAGGGCAAAAGCGATTCTCGTCCTCCGTGCTTGCTTTTTCTCAGAAAGAGCCGTGGTGTGCGTTTTCGCCGGAAAACGCGTTTTCGGCGAAAACGTGTACGTTTGCACTTCCCGGCCACAGGGAAGCTGCTAGCCGGGAATTCTCTGCCTGGTTCTACCCGCTGCCCGGAACGCTACGCAGGGCAAAAGCGATTCTCGTCCTCCGTGCTTGCTTTTTCTCAGAAAGAGCCGTGGTGTGCGTTTTCGCCGGAAAACGCGTTTTCGGCCGAAAACCTGTACGTTTGCACTTCCCGGCCACAGGGAAGCTGCTAGCCGGGAATTCTCTGCCTGGTTCTACCCGCTGCCCGGAACGCTACGCAGGGCAAAAGCGATTCTCGTCCTCCGTGCTTGCTTTTTCTCAGAAAGAGCCGTGGTGTGCGTTTTCGCGGGAAAACGCGTTTTCGGCCGAAAACCTGTACGTTTGCACTTCCCGGCCACAGGGAAGCTGCTAGCCGGGAATTCTCTGCCTGGTTCTACCCGCTGCCCGGAACGCTACGCAGGGCAAAAGCGATTCTCGTCCTCCGTGCTTGCTTTTTCTCAGAAAGAGCCGTGGTGTGCGTTTTCGCCGGAAAACGCGTTTTCGGCCGAAAACGTGTACGTTTGCACTTCCCCGCCACAGGGAAGCTGCTAGACGGGAATTCTCTGCCTGGTTCTACCCGCTGCCCCGAACGCTACGCAGGGCAAAAGCGATTCTCGTCCTCCGTGCTTGCTTTTTCTCAGAAAGAGCCATGGTGTGCTTTTTCGCCGGAAAACGCGTTTTCGGCCGAAAACGTGTACGTTTGCACTTCCCGGCCACAGGGAAGCTGCTAGCCGGGAATTCTCTGCCTGGTTCTACCCGCTGCTCAGAACGCTACGCAGGGCAAAAGCGATTCTCGTCCTCCGTGCTTGCTTTTTCTCAGAAAGAGCCGTGGTGTGCGTTTTCGCCGGAAAACGCGTTTTCGGCCGAAAACGTGTACGTTTGCACTTCCCCGCCACAGGGAAGCTGCTAGACGGGAATTCTCTGCCTGGTTCTACCCGCTGCCGGGAACGCTACGCAGGGCAAAAGCGATTCTCGTCCTCCGTGCTTGCTTTTTCTCAGAAAGAGCCGTGGTGTGCGTTTTCGCCGGAAAACGCGTTTTCGGCCGAAAACGTGTACGTTTGCACTTCCCGGCCACAGGGAAGCTGCTAGACGGGAATTCTCTGCCTGGTTCTACCCGCTGCCCGGAACGCTACGCAGGGCAAAAGCGATTCTCGTCCTCCGTGCTTGCTTTTTCTCAGAAAGAGCCGTGGTGTGCGTTTTCGCCGGAAAACGCGTTTTCGGCCGAAAACGTGTACGTTTGCACTTCCCGGCCACAGGGAAGCTGCTAGCCGGGAATTCTCTGCCTGGTTCTACCCGCTGCCCGGAACGCTACGCAGGGCAAAAGCGATTCTCGTCCTCCGTGCTTGCTTTTTCTCAGAAAGAGCCGTCTGTGCGTCTTCGCCGGAAAACGCGTTTTCGGCCGAAAACGTGTACGTTTGCACTTCCCGGCCACAGGGAAGCTGCTAGCCGGGAATTCTCTGCCTGGTTCTACCCGCTGCCCGGAACGCTACGCAGGGCAAAAGCGATTCTCGTCCTCCGTGCTTGCTTTTTCTCAGAAAGAACCATGGTGTGCTTTTTCGCCGAAAACGCGTTTTCGGCCGAAAACGTGTACGTTTGCACTTCCCGGCCACAGGGAAGCTGCTAGCCGGCAATTCGCTGCCTATTTCTACCCGCTGCTCAGAACGCTACGCAGGGCAAAAGCGATTCTCGTCCTCCGTGCTTGCTTTTTCTCAGAAAGAGCCGTGGTGTGCGTTTTCGCCAGAAAACGCGTTTTCGGCCGAAAACGTGTACGTTTGCACTTCCCCGCCACAGGGAAGCTGCTAGCCGGGAATTCTCTGCCTGGTTATACCCGCTGCCCGGAACGCTACGCAGGGCAAAAGCGATTCTCGTCCTCCGTGCTTGCTTTTTCTCAGAAAGAGCCGTGGTGTGCGTTTTCGCCGGTAAACGCGTATTCGGCCGAAAACGTGTACGTTTGCACTTCCCCGCCACAGGGAAGCTGCTAGCCGGGAATTCTCTGCCTGGTTCTACCCGCTGCCCGGAACGCTACGCAGGGCAAAAGCGATTCTCGTCCTCCGTGCTTGCTTTTTCTCAGAAAGAGCCGTGGTGTGCGTTTTCGCCGGAAAACGCGTTTTCGGCCGAAAACGTGTACGTTTGCACTTCCCGGCCACAGGGAAGCTGCTAGACGGGAATTCTCTGCCTGGTTCTACCCGCTGCCCGGAACGCTACGCAGGGCAAAAGCGATTCTCGTCCTCCGTGCTTGCTTTTTCTCAGAAAGAGCCATGGTGTGCTTTTTCGCCGGAAAACGCGTTTTCGGCCGAAAACCTGTACGTTTGCACTTCCCGGCCACAGGGAAGCTGCTAGCCGGGAATTCTCTGCCTGGTTCTACCCGCTGCCCGGAACGCTACGCAGGGCAAAAGCGATTCTCGTCCTCCGTGCTTGCTTTTTCTCAGAAAGAGCCATGGTGTGCTTTTTCGCCGGAAAACGCGTTTTCGGCCGAAAACGTGTACGTTTGCAATTCCCGGCCACAGGGAAGCTGCTAGCCGGGAATTCTCTGCCTGGTTCTACCCGCTGCCAGGAACGCTACGCAGGGCAAAAGCGATTCTCGTCCTCCGTGCTTGCTTTTTCTCAGAAAGATCCGTGGTGTGCGTTTTCGCCAGAAAACGCGTTTTCGGCCGAAAACGTGTACGTTTGCACTTCCCGGCCACAGGGAAGCTGCTAGCCGGGAATTCTCTGCCTGGTTCTACCCGCTGCCCGGAACGCTACGCAGGGCAAAAGCGATTCTCGTCCTCCGTGCTTGCTTTTTCTCAGAAAGAGCCATGGTGTGCTTTTTCGTCGGAAAACGCGTTTTCGGCCGAAAACGTGTACGTTTGCACTTCCCGGCCACAGGGAAGCTGCTAGCCGGGAATTCTCTGCCTGGTTCTACCCGCTGCCAGGAACGCTACGCAGGGCAAAAGCGATTCTCGTCCTCCGTGCTTGCTTTTTCTCAGAAAGAGCCGTGGTGTGCGTTTTCGCGGGAAAACGCGTTTTCGGCCGAAAACGTGTACGTTTGCACTTCCCGGACACAGGGAAGCTGCTAGCCGGGAATTCTCTGCCTGGTTCTACCCGCTGCCCGGAACGCTACGCAGGGCAAAAGCGATTCTCGTCCTCCGTGCTTGCTTTTTCTCAGAAAGAGCCGTGGTGTGCGTTTTCGCCAGAAAACGCGTTTTCGGCCGAAAACGTGTACGTTTGCACTTCCCCGCCACAGGGAAGCTGCTAGCCGGGAATTCTCTGCCTGGTTCTACCCGCTGCCCGGAACGCTACGCAGGGCAAAAGCGATTCTCGTCCTCCGTGCTTGCTTTTTCTCAGAAAGAGCCGTGGTGTGCTTTTTCGCGGGAAAACGCGTTTTCGGCCGAAAACGTGTACGTTTGCACTTCCCCGCCACAGGGAAGCTGCTAGACGGGAATTCTCTACCTGGTTCTACCCGCTGCCCGCAACGCTACGCAGGGCAAAAGCGATTCTCGTCCTCCGTGCTTGCTTTTTCTCAGAAAGAGCCGTGGTGTGCGTTTTCGCCGGAAAACGCGTTTTCGGCCGAAAACGTGTACGTTTGCACTTCCCCGCCACAGGGAAGCTGCTAGACGGGAATTCTCTACCTGGTTCTACCCGCTGCCCGGAACGCTACGCAGGGCAAAAGCGATTCTCGTCCTCCGTGCTTGCTTTTTCTCAGAAAGAGCCATGGTGTGCTTTTTCGCCGGAAAACGCGTTTTCGGCCGGAAACGTGTACGTTTGCACTTCCCGGCCACAGGGAAGCTGCTAGCCGGCAATTCGCTGCCTATTTCTACCCGCTGCTCAGAACGCTACGCAGGGCAAAAGCGATTCTCGTCCTCCGTGCTTGCTTTTTCTCAGAAAGAGCCGTGGTGTGCGTTTTCGCCGGTAAACGCGTTTTCGGCCGAAAACGTGTACGTTTGCACTTCCCGGCCACAGGGAAGCTGCTAGCCGGGAATTCTCTGCCTGGTTCTACCCGCTGCCCGGAACGCTACGCAGGGCAAAAGCGATTCTCGTCCTCCGTGCTTGCTTTTTCTCAGAAAGAGCCGTGGTGTGCGTTTTCGCCAGAAAACGCGTTTTCGGCCGAAAACGTGTACGTTTGCACTTCCCGGCCACAGGGAAGCTGCTAGCCGGGAATTCTCTGCCTGGTTCTACCCGCTGCCCGGAACGCTACGCAGGGCAAAAGCGATTCTCGTCCTCCGTGCTTGCTTTTTCTCAGAAAGAGCCGTGGTGTGCGTTTTCGCGGGAAAACGCGTTTTCGGCCGAAAACCTGTACGTTTGCACTTCCCGGCCACAGGGAAGCTGCTAGCCGGGAATTCTCTGCCTGGTTCTACCCGCTGCCCGGAACGCTACGCAGGGCAAAAGCGATTCTCGTCCTCCGTGCTTGCTTTTTCTCAGAAAGAGCCGTGGTGTGCGTTTTCGCGGGAAAACGCGTTTTCGGCCGAAAACCTGTACGTTTGCACTTCCCCGCCACAGGGAAGCTGCTAGCCGGGAATTCTCTGCCTGGTTCTACCCGCTGCCCGGAACGCTACGCAGGGCAAAAGCGATTCTCGTCCTCCGTGCTTGCTTTTTCTCAGAAAGAGCCGTGGTGTGCGTTTTCGCCGGAAAACGCGTTTTCGGCCGAAAACGTGTACGTTTGCACTTCCCCGCCACAGGGAAGCTGCTAGACGGGAATTCTCTGCCTGGTTCTACCCGCTACCCGGAACGCTACGCAGGGCAAAAGCGATTCTCGTCCTCCGTGCTTGCTTTTTCTCAGAAAGAGCCATGGTGTGCGTTTTCGCCGGAAAACGCGTTTTCGGCCAAAAACGTGTACGTTTGCACTTCCCGGCCACAGGGAAGCTGCTAGCCGGGAATTCTCTGCCTGGTTCTACCCGCTGCTCAGAACGCTACGCAGGGCAAAAGCGATTCTCGTCCTCCGTGCTTGCTTTTTCTCAGAAAGAGCCGTGGTGTGCGTTTTCGCCGGAAAACGCGTTTTCGGCCGAAAACGTGTACGTTTGCACTTCCCCGCCACAGGGAAGCTGCTAGACGGGAATTCTCTGCCTGGTTCTACCCGCTGCCGGGAACGCTACGCAGGGCAAAAGCGATTCTCGTCCTCCGTGCTTGCTTTTTCTCAGAAAGAGCCGTGGTGTGCGTTTTCGCCGGAAAACGCGTTTTCGGCCGAAAACCTGTACGTTTGCACTTCCCGGCCACAGGGAAGCTGCTAGCCTGGAATTCTCTGCCTGGTTCTACCCGCTGCCCGGAACGCTACGCAGGGCAAAAGCGATTCTCGTCCTCCGTGCTTGCTTTTTCTCAGAAAGAGCCGTGGTGTGCGTTTTCGCCGGAAAACGCGTTTTCGGCCGAAAACGTGTACGTTTGCACTTCCCGGCCACAGGGAAGCTGCTAGCCGGGAATTCTCTGCCTGGTTCTACCCGCTGCCCGGAACGCTACGCAGGGCAAAAGCGATTCTCGTCCTCCGTGCTTGCTTTTTCTCAGAAAGAGCCGTGGTGTGCGTTTTCGCCGGAAAACGCGTTTTCGGCCGAAAACGTGTACGTTTGCACTTCCCCGCCACAGGGAAGCTGCTAGACGGGAATTCTCTACCTGGTTCTACCCGCTGCCCGGAACGCTACGCAGGGCAAAAGCGATTCTCGTCCTCCGTGCTTGCTTTTTCTCAGAAAGAGCCGTGGTGTGCGTTTTCGCCGGAAAACGCGTTTTCGGCCGAAAACGTGTACGTTTGCACTTCCCCGCCACAGGGAAGGTGGTAGCCGGGAATTCTCTGCCTGGTTCTACCCGCTGCCCGGAACGCTACGCAGGGCAAAAGCGATTCTCGTCCTCCGTGCTTGCTTTTTCTCAGAAAGAGCCGTGGTGTGCGTTTTCGCCGGTAAACGCGTTTTCGGCCGAAAACGTGTAAGTTTGCACTTCCCCGCCACAGGGAAGCTGCTAGCCGGGAATTCTCTGCCTGGTTCTACCCGCTGCCCGGAACGCTACGCAGGGCAAAAGCGATTCTCGTCCTCCGTGCTTGCTTTTTCCCAGAAAGAGCCGTGGTGTGCGTTTTCGCCGGAAAACGCGTTTTCGGCCGAAAACGTGTACGTTTGCACTTCCCGGCCACAGGGAAGCTGCTAGCCGGGAATTCTCTGCCTGGTTCTACCCGCTGCCCGGAACGCTACGCAGGGCAAAAGCGATTCTCGTCCTCCGTTCTTGCTTTCTCTCAGAAAGAGCCGTGGTGTGCGTTTTCGCCGGTAAACGCGTTTTCGGCCGAAAACGTGTACGTTTGCACTTCCCGGCCACAGGGAAGCTGCTAGCCGGGAATTCTCTGCCTGGTTCTACCCGCTGCCCGGAACGCTACGCAGGTCAAAACCGATTCTCGTCCTCCGTGCTTGCTTTTTCTCAGAAAGAGCCGTGGTGTGCGTTTTCGCCGGAAAACGCGTTTTCGGCCGAAAACGTGTACGTTTGCACTTCCCCGCCACAGGGAAGCTGCTAGACGGGAATTCTCTACCTGGTTCTACCCGCTGCCCGGAACGCTACGCAGGGCAAAAGCGATTCTCGTCCTCCGTGCTTGCTTTTTCTCAGAAAGAGCCGTGGTGTGCGTTTTCGCCAGAAAACGCGTTTTCGGCCGAAAACGTGTACGTTTGCACTTCCCCGCCACAGGGAAGGTGGTAGCCGGGAATTCTCTGCCTGGTTCTACCCGCTGCCCGGAACGCTACGCAGGGCAAAAGCGATTCTCGTCCTCCGTGCTTGCTTTTTCTCAGAAAGAGCCGTGGTGTGCGTTTTCGCCGGTAAACGCGTTTTCGGCCGAAAACGTGTAAGTTTGCACTTCCCCGCCACAGGGAAGCTGCTAGCCGGGAATTCTCTGCCTGGTTCTACCCGCTGCCCGGAACGCTACGCAGGGCAAAAGCGATTCTCGTCCTCCGTGCTTGCTTTTTCCCAGAAAGAGCCGTGGTGTGCGTTTTCGCCGGAAAACGCGTTTTCGGCCGAAAACGTGTACGTTTGCACTTCCCGGCCACAGGGAAGCTGCTAGCCGGGAATTCTCTGCCTGGTTCTACCCGCTGCCCGGAACGCTACGCAGGGCAAAAGCGATTCTCGTCCTCCGTGCTTGCTTTTTCTCAGAAAGAGCCGTGGTGTGCGTTTTCGCGGGAAAACGCGTTTTCGGCCGAAAACCTGTACGTTTGCACTTCCCGGCCACAGGGAAGCTGCTAGCCGGGAATTCTCTGCCTGGTTCTACCCGCTGCCCGGAACGCTACGCAGGGCAAAAGCGATTCTCGTCCTCCGTGCTTGCTTTTTCTCAGAAAGAGCCGTGGTGTGCGTTTTCGCCAGAAAACGCGTTTTCGGCCGAAAACGTGTACGTTTGCACTTCCCCGCCACAGGGAAGCTGCTAGCCGGGAATTCTCTGCCTGGTTCTACCCGCTGCCCGGAACGCTACGCAGGGCAAAAGCGATTCTCGTCCTCCGTGCTTGCTTTTTCTCAGAAAGAGCCGTGGTGTGCGTTTTCGCCGGAAAACGCGTTTTCGGCCGAAAACGTGTACGTTTGCACTTCCCGGCCACAGGGAAGCTGCTAGCCGCGAATTCTCTGCCTGGTTCTACCCGCTGCCCGGAACGCTACGCAGGGCAAAAGCGATTCTCGTCCTCCGTGCTTGCTTTTTCTCAGAAAGAGCCGTGGTGTGCGTTTTCGCAGGTAAACGGGTTTTCGCCGAAAACGTGTACGTTTGCACTTCCCGGCCACAGGGAAGCTGCTAGCCGGGAATTCTCTGCCTGGTTCTACCCGCTGCCCGGAACGCTACGCAGGGCAAAAGCGATTCTCGTCCTCCGTGCTTGCTTTTTCTCAGAAAGAGCCGTGGTGTGCGTTTTCGCAGGTAAACGGGTTTTCGCTGAAAACGTGTACGTTTGCACTTCCCGGCCACAGGGAAGCTGCTAGCCGGGAATTCTCTGCCTGGTTCTACCCGCTGCCCGGAACGCTACGCAGGGCAAAAGCGATTCTCGTCCTCCGTGCTTGCTTTTTCTCAGAAAGAGCCGTGGTGTGCGTTTTCGCCGGAAAACGCGTTTTCGGCCGAAAACGTGTACGTTTGCACTTCCTGGCCACAGGGAAGCTGCTAGCCGGGAATTCTTTGCCTGGTTCTACCCGCTGCCCGGAACGCTACGCAGGGCAAAAGCGATTCTCGTCCTCCGTGCTTGCTTTTTCTCAGAAAGAGCCGTGGTGTGCGTTTTCGCGGGAAAACGCATTTTCGGCTAAAAACGTGTACGTTTGCACTTCCCGGCCACAGGGAAGCTGCTAGCCGGCAATTCGCTGCCTATTTCTACCCGCTGCTCAGAACGCTACGCAGGGCAAAAGCGATTCTCGTCCTCCGTGCTTGCTTTTTCTCAGAAAGAGCCGTGGTGTGCGTTTTCGCCGGAAAACGCGTTTTCGGCCGAAAACGTGTACGTTTGCACTTCCCCGCCACAGGGAAGCTGCTAGACGGGAATTCTCTACCTGGTTCTACCCGCTGCCCGCAACGCTACGCAGGGCAAAAGCGATTCTCGTCCTCCGTGCTTGCTTTTTCTCAGAAAGAGCCGTGGTGTGCGTTTTCGCCGGAAAACGCGTTTTCGGCCGAAAACGTGTACGTTTGCACTTCCCCGCCACAGGGAAGCTGCTAGACGGGAATTCTCTACCTGGTTCTACCCGCTGCCCGTAACGCTACGCAGGGCAAAAGCGATTCTCGTCCTCCGTGCTTGCTTTTTCTCAGAAAGAGCCATGGTGTGCTTTTTCGCCGGAAAACGCGTTTTCGGCCGGAAACGTGTACGTTTGCACTTCCCGGCCACAGGGAAGCTGCTAGCCGGCAATTCGCTACCTATTTCTACCCGCTGCTCAGAACGCTACGCAGGGCAAAAGCGATTCTCGTCCTCCGTGCTTGCTTTTTCTCAGAAAGAGCCGTGGTGTGCGTTTTCGCCGGTAAATGCGTTTTCGGCCGAAAACGTGTACGTTTGCACTTCCCGGCCACAGGGAAGCTGCTAGCCGGGAATTCTCTGCCTGGTTCTACCCGCTGCCCGGAACGCTACGCAGGGCAAAAGCGATTCTCGTCCTCCGTGCTTGCTTTTTCTCAGAAAGAGCCGTGGTGTGCGTTTTCGCCGGAAAACGCGTTTTCGGCGAAAACGTGTACGTTTGCACTTCCCGGCCACAGGGAAGCTGCTAGCCGGGAATTCTCTGCCTGGTTCTACCCGCTGCCCGGAACGCTACGCAGGGCAAAAGCGATTCTCGTCCTCCGTGCTTGCTTTTTCTCAGAAAGAGCCGTGGTGTGCGTTTTCGCGGGAAAACGCGTTTTCGGCCGAAAACCTGTACGTTTGCACTTCCCGGCCACAGGGAAGCTGCTAGCCGGGAATTCTCTGCCTGGTTCTACCCGCTGCCCGGAACGCTACGCAGGGCAAAAGCGATTCTCGTCCTCCGTGCTTGCTTTTTCTCAGAAAGAGCCGTGGTGTGCGTTTTCGCGGGAAAACGCGTTTTCGGCCGAAAACCTGTACGTTTGCACTTCCCGGCCACAGGGAAGCTGCTAGCCGGGAATTCTCTGCCTGGTTCTACCCGCTGCCCGGAACGCTACGCAGGGCAAAAGCGATTCTCGTCCTCCGTGCTTGCTTTTTCTCAGAAAGAGCCGTGGTGTGCGTTTTCGCCGGAAAACGCGTTTTCGGCCGAAAACGTGTACGTTTGCACTTCCCCGCCACAGGGAAGCTGCTAGACGGGAATTCTCTGCCTGGTTCTACCCGCTACCCGGAACGCTACGCAGGGCAAAAGCGATTCTCGTCCTCCGTGCTTGCTTTTTCTCAGAAAGAGCCATGGTGTGCGTTTTCGCCGGAAAACGCGTTTTCGGCCGAAAACGTGTACGTTTGCACTTCCCGGCCACAGGGAAGCTGCTAGCCGGGAATTCTCTGCCTGGTTCTACCCGCTGCTCAGAACGCTACGCAGGGCAAAAGCGATTCTCGTCCTCCGTGCTTGCTTTTTCTCAGAAAGAGCCGTGGTGTGCGTTTTCGCCGGAAAACGCGTTTTCGGCCGAAAACGTGTACGTTTGCACTTCCCCGCCACAGGGAAGCTGCTAGACGGGAATTCTCTGCCTGGTTCTACCCGCTGCCGGGAACGCTACGCAGGGCAAAAGCGATTCTCGTCCTCCGTGCTTGCTTTTTCTCAGAAAGAGCCGTGGTGTGCGTTTTCGCCGGAAAACGCGTTTTCGGCCGAAAACGTGTACGTTTGCACTTCCCGGCCACAGGGAAGCTGCTAGCCTGGAATTCTCTGCCTGGTTCTACCCGCTGCCCGGAACGCTACGCAGGGCAAAAGCGGTTCTCGTCCTCCGTGCTTGCTTTTTCTCAGAAAGAGCCGTGGTGTGCGTTTTCGCCGGAAAACGCGTTTTCGGCCGAAAACGTGTACGTTTGCACTTCCCGGCCACAGGGAAGCTGCTAGCCGGGAATTCTCTGCCTGGTTCTACCCGCTGCCCGGAACGCTACGCAGGGCAAAAGCGATTCTCGTCCTCCGTGCTTGCTTTTTCTCAGAAAGAGCCGTGGTGTGCGTTTTCGCCAAAAAACGCGTTTTCGGCCGAAAACGTGTACGTTTGCACTTCCCCGCCACAGGGAAGCTGCTAGACGGGAATTCTCTACCTGGTTCTACCCGCTGCCCGGAACGCTACGCAGGGCAAAAGCGATTCTCGTCCTCCGTGCTTGCTTTTTCTCAGAAAGAGCCGTGGTGTGCGTTTTCGCCGGAAAACGCGTTTTCGGCCGAAAACGTGTACGTTTGCACTTCCCCGCCACAGGGAAGGTGGTAGCCGGGAATTCTCTGCCTGGTTCTACCCGCTGCCCGGAACGCTACGCAGGGCAAAAGCGATTCTCGTCCTCCGTGCTTGCTTTTTCTCAGAAAGAGCCGTGGTGTGCGTTTTCGCCGGAAAACGCGTTTTCGGCCGAAAACGTGTAAGTTTGCACTTCCCCGCCACAGGGAAGCTGCTAGCCGGGAATTCTCTGCCTGGTTCTACCCGCTGCCCGGAACGCTACGCAGGGCAAAAGCGATTCTCGTCCTCCGTGCTTGCTTTTTCTCAGAAAGAGCCGTGGTGTGCGTTTTCGCCAGAAAACGCGTTTTCGGCCGAAAACGTGTACGTTTGCACTTCCCGGCCACAGGGAAGCTGCTAGACGGGAATTCTCTGCCTGGTTCTACCCGCTGCCCGGAACGCTACGCAGGGCAAAAGCGATTCTCGTCCTCCGTGCTTGCTTTTTCCCAGAAAGAGCCGTGGTGTGCGTTTTCGCCGGAAAACGCGTTTTCGGCCGAAAACGTGTACGTTTGCACTTCCCGGCCACAGGGAAGCTGCTAGCCGGGAATTCTCTGCCTGGTTCTACCCGCTGCCCGGAACGCTACGCAGGGCAAAAGCGATTCTCGTCCTCCGTGCTTGCTTTCTCTCAGAAAGAGCCGTGGTGTGCGTTTTCGCCGGAAAACGCGTTTTCGGCCAAAAACGTGTACGTTTGCACTTCCCGGCCACAGGGAAGCTGCTAGCCGGGAATTCTCTGCCTGGTTCTACCCGCTGCTCAGAACGCTACGCAGGGCAAAAGCGATTCTCGTCCTCCGTGCTTGCTTTTTCTCAGAAAGAGCCGTGGTGTGCGTTTTCGCCGGAAAACGCGTTTTCGGCCGAAAACGTGTACGTTTGCACTTCCCCGCCACAGGGAAGCTGCTAGACGGGAATTCTCTGCCTGGTTCTACCCGCTGCCGGGAACGCTACGCAGGGCAAAAGCGATTCTCGTCCTCCGTGCTTGCTTTTTCTCAGAAAGAGCCGTGGTGTGCGTTTTCGCCGGAAAACGCGTTTTCGGCCGAAAACGTGTACGTTTGCACTTCCCGGCCACAGGGAAGCTGCTAGCCTGGAATTCTCTGCCTGGTTCTACCCGCTGCCCGGAACGCTACGCAGGGCAAAAGCGGTTCTCGTCCTCCGTGCTTGCTTTTTCTCAGAAAGAGCCGTGGTGTGCGTTTTCGCCGGAAAACGCGTTTTCGGCCGAAAACGTGTACGTTTGCACTTCCCGGCCACAGGGAAGCTGCTAGCCGGGAATTCTCTGCCTGGTTCTACCCGCTGCCCGGAACGCTACGCAGGGCAAAAGCGATTCTCGTCCTCCGTGCTTGCTTTTTCTCAGAAAGAGCCGTGGTGTGCGTTATCGCCGGAAAACGCGTTTTCGGCCGAAAACGTGTACGTTTGCACTTCCCCGCCACAGGGAAGCTGCTAGACGGGAATTCTCTACCTGGTTCTACCCGCTGCCCGGAACGCTACGCAGGGCAAAAGCGATTCTCGTCCTCCGTGCTTGCTTTTTCTCAGAAAGAGCCGTGGTGTGCGTTTTCGCCGGAAAACGCGTTTTCGGCCGAAAACGTGTACGTTTGCACTTCCCCGCCACAGGGAAGGTGGTAGCCGGGAATTCTCTGCCTGGTTCTACCCGCTGCCCGGAACGCTACGCAGGGCAAAAGCGATTCTCGTCCTCCGTGCTTGCTTTTTCTCAGAAAGAGCCGTGGTGTGCGTTTTCGCCGGTAAACGCGTTTTCGGCCGAAAACGTGTAAGTTTGCACTTCCCCGCCACAGGGAAGCTGCTAGCCGGGAATTCTCTGCCTGGTTCTACCCGCTGCCCGGAACGCTACGCAGGGCAAAAGCGATTCTCGTCCTCCGTGCTTGCTTTTTCTCAGAAAGAGCCGTGGTGTGCGTTTTCGCCAGAAAACGCGTTTTCGGCCGAAAACGTGTACGTTTGCACTTCCCGGCCACAGGGAAGCTGCTAGACGGGAATTCTCTGCCTGGTTCTACCCGCTGCCCGGAACGCTACGCAGGGCAAAAGCGATTCTCGTCCTCCGTGCTTGCTTTTTCCCAGAAAGAGCCGTGGTGTGCGTTTTCGCCGGAAAACGCATTTTCGGCCGAAAACGTGTACGTTTGCACTTCCCGGCCACAGGGAAGCTGCTAGCCGGGAATTCTCTGCCTGGTTCTACCCGCTGCCCGGAACGCTACGCAGGGCAAAAGCGATTCTCGTCCTCCGTGCTTGCTTTTTCTCAGAAAGAGCCGTGGTGTGCGTTTTCGCCGGAAAACGTGTTTTCGGCGAAAACTTGTACGTTTGCACTTCCCGGCCACAGGGAAGCTGCTAGCCGGGAATTCTCTGCCTGGTTCTACCCGCTGCCCGGAACGCTACGCAGGGCAAAAGCGATTCTCGTCCTCCGTGCTTGCTTTTTCTCAGAAAGAGCCGTGGTGTGCGTTTTCGCGGGAAAACGCGTTTTCGGCCGAAAACCTGTACGTTTGCACTTCCCGGCCACAGGGAAGCTGCTAGCCGGGAATTCTCTGCCTGGTTCTACCCGCTGCCAGGAACGCTACGCAGGGCAAAAGCGATTCTCGTCCTCCGTGCTTGCTTTTTCTCAGAAAGAGCCGTGGTGTGCGTTTTCGCCGGAAAACGCGTTTTCGGCCGAAAACGTGTACGTTTGCACTTCCCGGCCACAGGGAAGCTGCTAGCCGGGAATTCTCTGCCTGGTTCTACCCGCTGCCCGGAACACTACGCAGGGCAAAAGCGATTCTCGTCCTCCGTGCTTGCTTTTTCTCAGAAAGAGCCGTTGTGTGCGTTTTCGCCGGAAAACGCATTTTCGGCTGAAAATGTGTACGTTTGCACTTCCCAGCCAGAGGGAAGCTGCTAGCCGGGAATTCTCTGCCTGGTTCTACCCGCTGCCCGGAACACTACGCAGGGCAAAAGCGATTCTCGTCCTCCGTGCTTGCTTTTTCTCAGAAAGAGCCGTGGTGTGCGTTTTCGCCAGAAAACGCGTTTTCGGCGAAAACGTGTACGTTTGCACTTCCCCGCCACAGGGAAGCTGCTAGCCGGGAATTCTCTGCCTGGTTATACCCGCTGCCCGGAACGCTACGCAGGGCAAAAGCGATTCTCGTCCTCCGTGCTTGCTTTTTCTCAGAAAGTGCCGTGGTGTGCGTTTTCGCCGGTAAACGCGTTTTCGGCCGAAAACGTGTACGTTTGCACTTCCCCGCCACAGGGAAGCTGCTAGCCGGGAATTCTCTGCCTGGTTCTACCCGCTGCCCGGAACGCTACGCAGGGCAAAAGCGATTCTCGTCCTCCGTGCTTGCTTTTTCTCAGAAAGAGCCGTGGTGTGCGTTTTCGCCGGAAAACGCGTTTTCGGCCGAAAACGGTACGTTTGCACTTCCCGGCCACAGGGAAGCTGCTAGCCGGGAATTCTCTGCCTGGTTCTACCCGCTGCCCGGAACGCTACGCAGGGCAAAAGCGATTCTCGTCCTCCGTGCTTGCTTTTTCTCAGAAAGAGCCATGGTGTGCTTTTTCGCCGGAAAACGCGTTTTCGGCCGAAAACGTGTACGTTTGCACTTCCCCGCCACAGGGAAGCTGCTAGCCGGGAATTCTCTGCCTGGTTCTACCCGCTGCTCAGAACGCTACGAAGGGCAAAAGCGATTCTCGTCCTCCGTGCTTGCTTTTTCTCAGAAAGAGCCGTGGTGTGCGTTTTCGCCGGAAAACGCGTTTTCGGCCGAAAACGTGTACGTTTGCACTTCCCCGCCACAGGGAAGCTGCTAGCCGGGAATTCTCTGCCTGGTTCTACCCGCTGCCGGGAACGCTACGCAGGGCAAAAGCGATTCTCGTCCTCCGTGCTTGCTTTATCTCAGAAAGAGCCGTGGTGTGCGTTTTCGCCGGAAAACGCGTTTTCGGCCGAAAACGTGTACGTTTGCACTTCCCGGCCACAGGGAAGCTGCTAGCCGGGAATTCTCTGCCTGGTTCTACCCGCTGCCAGGAACGCTACGCAGGGCAAAAGCGATTCTCGTCCTCCGTGCTTGCTTTTTCTCAGAAAGAGCCGTGGTGTGCGTTTTCGCCGGAAAACGCGTTTTCGGCCGAAAACGTGTACGTTTGCACTTCCCGGCCACAGGGAAGCTGCTAGCCGGGAATTCTCTGCCTGGTTCTACCCGCTGCCCGGAACGCTACGCAGGGCAAAAGCGATTCTCGTCCTCCGTGCTTGCTTTTTCTCAGAAAGAGCCATGGTGTGCTTTTTCGCCGGAAAACGCGTTTTCGGCCGAAAACGTGTACGTTTGCACTTCCCGGCCACAGGGAAGCTGCTAGCCGGGAATTCTCTGCCTGGTTCTACCCGCTGCCCGGAACGCTACGCAGGGCAAAAGCGATTCTCGTCCTCCGTGCTTGCTTTTTCTCAGAAAGAGCCGTGGTGTGCGTTTTCGCCTGTAAACGCGTTTTCGGCCGAAAACGTGTAAGTTTGCACTTCCCCGCCACAGGGAAGCTGCTAGCCGGGAATTCTCTGCCTGGTTCTACCCGCTGCCCGGAACGCTACGCAGGGCAAAAGCGATTCTCGTCCTCCGTGCTTGCTTTTTCTCAGAAAGAGCCGTGGTGTGCGTTTTCGCCAGAAAACGCGTTTTCGGCCGAAAACGTGTACGTTTGCACTTCCCGGCCACAGGGAAGCTGCTAGACGGGAATTCTCTGCCTGGTTCTACCCGCTGCCCGGAACGCTACGCAGGGCAAAAGCGATTCTCGTCCTCCGTGCTTGCTTTTTCCCAGAAAGAGCCGTGGTGTGCGTTTTCGCCGGAAAACGCGTTTTCGGCCGAAAACGTGTACGTTTGCACTTCCCGGCCACAGGGAAGCTGCTAGCCGGGAATTCTCTGCCTGGTTCTACCCGCTGCCCGGAACGCTACGCAGGGCAAAAGCGATTCTCGTCCTCCGTTCTTGCTTTCTCTCAGAAAGAGCCGTGGTGTGCGTTTTCGCCGGTAAACGCGTTTTCGGCCGAAAACGTGTACGTTTGCACTTCCCGGCCACAGGGAAGCTGCTAGCCGGGAATTCTCTGCCTGGTTCTACCCGCTGCCCGGAACGCTACGCAGGTCAAAAGCGATTCTCGTCCTCCGTGCTTGCTTTTTCTCAGAAAGAGCCGTGGTGTGCGTTTTCGCCGGAAAACGTGTTTTCGGCGAAAACTTGTACGTTTGCACTTCCCGGCCACAGGGAAGCTGCTAGCCGGGAATTCTCTGCCTGGTTCTACCCGCTGCCCGGAACGCTACGCAGGGCAAAAGCGATTCTCGTCCTCCGTGCTTGCTTTTTCTCAGAAAGAGCCGTGGTGTGCGTTTTCGCGGGAAAACGCGTTTTCGGCCGAAAACCTGTACGTTTGCACTTCCCGGCCACAGGGAAGCTGCTAGCCGGGAATTCTCTGCCTGGTTCTACCCGCTGCCAGGAACGCTACGCAGGGCAAAAGCGATTCTCGTCCTCCGTGCTTGCTTTTTCTCAGAAAGAGCCGTGGTGTGCGTTTTCGCCGGAAAACGCGTTTTCGGCCGAAAACGTGTACGTTTGCACTTCCCGGCCACAGGGAAGCTGCTAGCCGGGAATTCTCTGCCTGGTTCTACCCGCTGCCCGGAACACTACGCAGGGCAAAAGCGATTCTCGTCCTCCGTGCTTGCTTTTTCTCAGAAAGAGCCGTGGTGTGCGTTTTCGCCGGAAAACGCATTTTCGGCTGAAAACGTGTACGTTTGCACTTCCCAGCCAGAGGGAAGCTGCTAGCCGGGAATTCTCTGCCTGGTTCTACCCGCTGCCCGGAACACTACGCAGGGCAAAAGCGATTCTCGTCCTCCGTGCTTGCTTTTTCTCAGAAAGAGCCGTGGTGTGCGTTTTCGCCAGAAAACGCGTTTTCGGGCGAAAACGTGTACGTTTGCACTTCCCCGCCACAGGGAAGCTGCTAGCCGGGAATTCTCTGCCTGGTTATACCCGCTGCCCGGAACGCTACGCAGGGCAAAAGCGATTCTCGTCCTCCGTGCTTGCTTTTTCTCAGAAAGAGCCGTGGTGTGCGTTTTCGCCGGTAAACGCGTTTTCGGCCGAAAACGTGTACGTTTGCACTTCCCCGCCACAGGGAAGCTGCTAGCCGGGAATTCTCTGCCTGGTTCTACCCGCTGCCCGGAACGCTACGCAGGGCAAAAGCGATTCTCGTCCTCCGTGCTTGCTTTTTCTCAGAAAGAGCCGTGGTGTGCGTTTTCGCCGGAAAACGCGTTTTCGGCCGAAAACGGTACGTTTGCACTTCCCGGCCACAGGGAAGCTGCTAGCCGGGAATTCTCTGCCTGGTTCTACCCGCTGCCCGGAACGCTACGCAGGGCAAAAGCGATTCTCGTCCTCCGTGCTTGCTTTTTCTCAGAAAGAGCCATGGTGTGCTTTTTCGCCGGAAAACGCGTTTTCGGCCGAAAACGTGTACGTTTGCACTTCCCGGCCACAGGGAAGCTGCTAGCCGGGAATTCTCTGCCTGGTTCTACCCGCTGCTCAGAACGCTACGAAGGGCAAAAGCGATTCTCGTCCTCCGTGCTTGCTTTTTCTCAGAAAGAGCCGTGGTGTGCGTTTTCGCCGGAAAACGCGTTTTCGGCCGAAAACGTGTACGTTTGCACTTCCCCGCCACAGGGAAGCTGCTAGACGGGAATTCTCTGCCTGGTTCTACCCGCTGCCGGGAACGCTACGCAGGGCAAAAGCGATTCTCGTCCTCCGTGCTTGCTTTTTCTCAGAAAGAGCCGTGGTGTGCGTTTTCGCCGGAAAACGCGTTTTCGGCCGAAAACGTGTACGTTTGCACTTCCCGGCCACAGGGAAGCTGCTAGCCGGGAATTCTCTGCCTGGTTCTACCCGCTGCCAGGAACGCTACGCAGGGCAAAAGCGATTCTCGTCCTCCGTGCTTGCTTTTTCTCAGAAAGAGCCGTGGTGTGCGTTTTCGCCGGAAAACGCGTTTTCGGCCGAAAACGTGTACGTTTGCACTTCCCGGCCACAGGGAAGCTGCTAGCCGGGAATTCTCTGCCTGGTTCTACCCGCTGCCCGGAACGCTACGCAGGGCAAAAGCGATTCTCGTCCTCCGTGCTTGCTTTTTCTCAGAAAGAGCCATGGTGTGCTTTTTCGCCGGAAAACGCGTTTTCGGCCGAAAACGTGTACGTTTGCACTTCCCGGCCACAGGGAAGCTGCTAGCCGGGAATTCTCTGCCTGGTTCTACCCGCTGCCCGGAACGCTACGCAGGGCAAAAGCGATTCTCGTCCTCCGTGCTTGCTTTTTCTCAGAAAGAGCCGTGGTGTGCGTTTTCGCCGGAAAACGCGTTTTCGGCCGAAAACGTGTACGTTTGCACTTCCCGGCCACAGGGAAGCTGCTAGCCGGGAATTCTCTGCCTGGTTCTACCCGCTGCCCGGAACGCTACGCAGGGCAAAAGCGATTCTCCTCCTCCGTGCTTGCTTTTTCTCAGAAAGAGCCGTGGTGTGCTTTTTCGCCGGAAAACGCGTTTTCGGCCGAAAACGTGTACGTTTGCACTTCCCGGCCACAGGGAAGCTGCTAGCCGGGAATTCTCTGCCTGGTTCTACCCGCTGCCAGGAACGCTACGCAGGGCAAAAGCGATTCTCGTCCTCCGTGCTTGCTTTTTCTCAGAAAGAGCCGTGGTGTGCGTTTTCGCCGGAAAACGCGTTTTCGGCCGAAAACGTGTACGTTTGCACTTCCCGGCCACAGGGAAGCTGCTAGCCGGGAATTCTCTGCCTGGTTCTACCCGCTGCCCGGAACGCTACGCAGGGCAAAAGCGATTCTCGTCCTCCGTGCTTGCTTTTTCTCAGAAAGAGCCGTGGTGTGCGTTTTCGCCGGAAAACGCGTTTTCGGCCGAAAACGTGTACGTTTGCACTTCCCCGCCACAGGGAAGCTGCTAGCCGGGAATTCTCTGCCTGGTTCTACCCGCTGCCCGGAACGCTACGCAGGGCAAAAGCGATTCTCGTCCTCCGTGCTTGCTTTTTCTCAGAAAGAGCCGTGGTGTGCGTTTTCGCCGGAAAACGCGTTTTCGGCCGAAAACGTGTACGTTTGCACTTCCCCGCCACAGGGAAGCTGCTAGACGGGAATTCTCTACCTGGTTCTACCCGCTGCCCGGAACGCTACGCAGGGCAAAAGCGATTCTCGTCCTCCGTGCTTGCTTTTTCTCAGAAAGAGCCATGGTGTGCTTTTTCTCCGGAAAACGCGTTTTCGGCCGGAAACGTGTACGTTTGCACTTCCCCGCCACAGGGAAGCTGCTAGCCGGGAATTCTCTGCCTGGTTCTACCCGCTGCCCGGAACGCTACGCAGGGCAAAAGCGATTCTCGTCCTCCGTGCTTGCTTTTTCTCAGAAAGAGCCGTGGTGTGCGTTTTCGCGGGAAAACGCGTTTTCGGCCTAAAACGTGTACGTTTGCACTTCCCGGCCACAGAGAAGCTGCTAGCCGGGAATTCTCTGCCTGGTTCTACCCGCTGTTCAGAACACTACGCAGGGCAAAAGCGATTCTCGTCCTCCGTGCTTGCTTTTTCTCAGAAAGAGCCGTGGTGTGCGTTTTCGCCGGAAAACGCGTTTTCGGCCGAAAACGTGTACGTTTGCACTTCCCGGCCACAGGGAAGCTGCTAGACGGGAATTCTCTGCCTGGTTCTACCCGCTGCCCGGAACGCTACGCAGGGCAAAAGCGATTCTCGTCCTCCGTGCTTGCTTTTTCTCAGAAAGAGCCGTGGTGTGCGTTTTCGCCGGTAAATGCGTTTTCGGCCGAAAACGTGTACGTTTGCACTTCCCGGCCACAGGGAAGCTGCTAGCCGGGAATTCTCTGCCTGGTTCTACCCGCTGCCCGGAACGCTACGCAGGGCAAAAGCGATTCTCGTCCTCCGTGCTTGCTTTTTCTCAGAAATAGCCGTGGTGTGCGTTTTCGCCGGAAAACGCGTTTTCGGCCGAAAACGTGTACGTTTGCACTTCCCGGCCACAGGGAAGCTGCTAGCCGGGAATTCTCTGCCTGGTTCTACCCGCTGCCCGGAACGCTACGCAGGGCAAAAGCGATTCTCGTCCTCCGTGCTTGCTTTTTCTCAGAAAGAGCCGTGGTGTGAGTTTTCGCGGGAAAACGCGTTTTCGGCCGAAAGCCTGTACGTTTGCACTTCCCGGCCACAGGGAAGCTGCTAGCCGGGAATTCTCTGCCTGGTTCTACCCGCTGCCCGGAACGCTACGCAGGGCAAAAGCGATTCTCGTCCTCCGTGCTTGCTTTTTCTCAGAAAGAGCCGTGGTGTGCGTTTTCGCCGGAAAACGCGTTTTCGGCCGAAAACGTGTACGTTTGCACTTCCCCGCCACAGGGAAGCTGCTAGCCGGGAATTCTCTGCCTGGTTCTACCCGCTGCCCGGAACGCTACGCAGGGCAAAAGCGATTCTCGTCCTCCGTGCTTGCTTTTTCTCAGAAAGAGCCATGGTGTGCTTTTTCGCCGGAAAACGCGTTTTCGGCCGAAAACGTGTACGTTTGCACTTCCCGGCCACAGGGAAGCTGCTAGCCGGGAATTCTCTGCCTGGTTCTACCCGCTGCTCAGAACGCTACGCAGGGCAAAAGCGATTCTCGTCCTCCGTGCTTGCTTTTTCTCAGAAAGAGCCGTGGTGTGCGTTTTCGCCGGAAAACGCGTTTTCGGCCGAAAACGTGTACGTTTGCACTTCCCCGCCACAGGGAAGCTGCTAGACGGGAATTCTCTGCCTGGTTCTACCCGCTGCCGGGAACGCTACGCAGGGCAAAAGCGATTCTCGTCCTCCGTGCTTGCTTTTTCTCAGAAAGAGCCGTGGTGTGCGTTTTCGCCGGAAAACGCGTTTTCGGCCGAAAACGTGTACGTTTGCACTTCCCGGCCACAGGGAAGCTGCTAGCCTGGAATTCTCTGCTGGTTCTACCCGCTGCCCGGAACGCTACGCAGGGCAAAAGCGATTCTCGTCCTCCGTGCTTGCTTTTTCTCAGAAAGAGCCGTGGTGTGCGTTTTCGCCGGAAAACGTGTTTTCGGCCGAAAACGTGTACGTTTGCACTTCCCGGCCACAGGGAAGCTGCTAGCCGGGAATTCTCTGCCTGGTTCTACCCGCTGCCAGGAACGCTACGCAGGGCAAAAGCGATTCTCGTCCTCCGTGCTTGCTTTTTCTCAGAAAGAGCCGTGGTGTGCGTTTTCGCCGGAAAACGCGTTTTCGGCCGAAAACGTGTACGTTTGCACTTCCCGGCCACAGGGAAGCTGCTAGCCGGGAATTCTCTGCCTGGTTCTACCCGCTGCCCGGAACGCTACGCAGGGCAAAAGCGATTCTCGTCCTCCGTGCTTGCTTTTTCTCAGAAAGAGCCATGGTGTGCTTTTTCGCCGGAAAACGTGTTTTCGGCCGAAAACCTGTACGTTTGCACTTCCCGGCCACAGGGAAGCTGCTAGCCGGCAATTCGCTGCCTATTTCTACCCGCTGCTCAAAACGCTACGCAGGGCAAAAGCGATTCTCGTCCTCCGTGCTTGCTTTTTCTCAGAAAGAGCCGTGGTGTGCGTTTTCGCCGGAAAACGCGTTTTCGGCCGAAAACGTGTACGTTTGCACTTCCCCGCCACAGGGAAGCTGCTAGACGGGAATTCTCTACCTGGTTCTACCCGCTGCCCGGAACGCTACGCAGGGCAAAAGCGATTCTCGTCCTCCGTGCTTGCTTTTTCTCAGAAAGAGCCGTGGTGTGCGTTTTCGCCGGAAAACGCGTTTTCGGCCGAAAACGTGTACGTTTGCACTTCCCCGCCACAGGGAAGCTGCTAGACGGGAATTCTCTACCTGGTTCTACCCGCTGCCCGGAACGCTACGCAGGGCAAAAGCGATTCTCGTCCTCCGTGCTTGCTTTTTCTCAGAAAGAGCCATGGTGTGCTTTTTCTCCGGAAAACGCGTTTTCGGCCGGAAACGTGTACGTTTGCACTTCCCGGCCACAGGGAAGCTGCTAGCCGGCAATTCGCTGCCTATTTCTACCCGCTGCTCAGAACGCTACGCAGGGCAAAAGCGATTCTCGTCCTCCGTGCTTGCTTTTTCTCAGAAAGAGCCGTGGTGTGCGTTTTCGCGGGAAAACGCGTTTTCGGCCGAAAACGTGTACGTTTGCACTTCCCGGCCACAGGGAAGCTGCTAGCCGGGAATTCTCTGCCTGGTTCTACCCGCTGCCCGGAACGCTACGCAGGGCAAAAGCGATTCTCGTCCTCCGTGCTTGCTTTTTCTCAGAAAGAGCCGTGGTGTGCGTTTTCGCCGGAAAACGCGTTTTCGGCCGAAAACGTGTACGTTTGCACTTCCCGGCCACAGGGAAGCTGCTAGCCGGGAATTCTCTGCCTGGTTCTACCCGCTGCCCGGAACGCTACGCAGGGCAAAAGCGATTCTCGTCCTCCGTGCTTGCTTTTTCTCAGAAAGAGCCGTGGTGTGCGTTTTCGCGGGAAAACGCGTTTTCGGCCGAAAACGTGTACGTTTGCACTTCCCGGCCACAGGGAAGCTTCTAGACGGGAATTCTCTGCCTGGTTCTACCCGCTGCATGGAACGCTACGCAGGGCAAAAGCGATTCTCGTCCTCCGTGCTTGCTTTTTCTCAGAAAGAGCCGTGGTGTGCGTTTTCGCCGGTAAATGCGTTTTCGGCCGAAAACGTGTACGTTTGCACTTCCCGGCCACAGGGAAGCTGCTAGCCGGCAATTCGCTGCCTATTTCTACCCGCTGCCCGGAACGCTACGCAGGGCAAAAGCGATTCTCGTCCTCCGTGCTTGCTTTTTCTCAGAAAGAGCCGTGGTGTGCGTTTTCGCCGGAAAACGCGTTTTCGGCCGAAAACGTGTACGTTTGCAATTCCCGGCCACAGGGAAGCTGCTAGCCGGGAATTCTCTGCCTGGTTCTACCCGCTGCCAGGAACGCTACGCAGGGCAAAAGCGATTCTCGTCCTCCGTGCTTGCTTTTTCTCAGAAAGAGCCGTGGTGTGCGTTTTCGCCGGAAAACGCGTTTTCGGCCGAAAACGTGTACGTTTGCACTTCCCGGCCACAGGGAAGCTGCTAGCCGGGAATTCTCTGCCTGGTTCTACCCGCTGCCCGGAACGCTACGCAGGGCAAAAGCGATTCTCGTCCTCCGTGCTTGCTTTTTCTCAGAAAGAGCCATGGTGTGCTTTTTCGCCGGAAAACGCGTTTTCGGCCGAAAACCTGTACGTTTGCACTTCCCGGCCACAGGGAAGCTGCTAGCCGGCAATTCGCTGCCTATTTCTACCCGCTGCTCAGAACGCTACGCAGGGCAAAAGCGATTCTCGTCCTCCGTGCTTGCTTTTTCTCAGAAAGAGCCGTGGTGTGCGTTTTCGCCGGAAAACGCGTTTTCGGCCGAAAACGTGTACGTTTGCACTTCCCCGCCACAGGGAAGCTGCTAGACGGGAATTCTCTACCTGGTTCTACCCGCTGCCCGGAACGCTACGCAGGGCAAAAGCGATTCTCGTCCTCCGTGCTTGCTTTTTCTCAGAAAGAGCCGTGGTGTGCGTTTTCGCCGGAAAACGCGTTTTCGGCCGAAAACGTGTACGTTTGCACTTCCCGGCCACAGGGAAGCTGCTAGACGGGAATTCTCTACCTGGTTCTACCCGCTGCCCGGAACGCTACGCAGGGCAAAAGCGATTCTCGTCCTCCGTGCTTGCTTTTTCTCAGAAAGAGCCATGGTGTGCTTTTTCTCCGGAAAACGCGTTTTCGGCCGGAAACGTGTACGTTTGCACTTCCCGGCCACAGGGAAGCTGCTAGCCGGGAATTCTCTGCCTGGTTCTACCCGCTGCTCAGAACGCTACGCAGGGCAAAAGCGATTCTCGTCCTCCGTGCTTGCTTTTTCTCAGAAAGAGCCGTGGTGTGCGTTTTCGCGGGAAAACGCGTTTTCGGCCGAAAACGTGTACGTTTGCACTTCCCGGCCACAGGGAAGCTGCTAGCCGGGAATTCTCTGCCTGGTTCTACCCGCTGCTCAGAACACTACGCAGGGCAAAAGCGATTCTCGTCCTCCGTGCTTGCTTTTTCTCAGAAAGAGCCGTGGTGTGCGTTTTCGCCGGAAAACGCGTTTTCGGCCGAAAACGTGTACGTTTGCACTTCCCCGCCACAGGGAAGGTGGTAGCCGGGAATTCTCTGCCTGGTTCTACCCGCTGCCCGGAACGCTACGCAGGGCAAAAGCGATTCTCGTCCTCCGTGCTTGCTTTTTCTCAGAAAGAGCCGTGGTGTGCGTTTTCGCCGGTAAACGCGTTTTCGGCCGAAAACGTGTACGTTTGCACTTCCCCGCCACAGGGAAGCTGCTAGCCGGGAATTCTCTGCCTGGTTCTACCCGCTGCCCGGAACGCTACGCAGGGCAAAAGCGATTCTCGTCCTCCGTGCTTGCTTTTTCTCAGAAAGAGCCGTGGTGTGCGTTTTCGCCGGTAAACGCGTTTTCGGCCGAAAACGTGTACGTTTGCACTTCCCCGCCACAGGGAAGCTGCTAGCCGGGAATTCTCTGCCTGGTTCTACCCGCTGCCCGGAACGCTACGCAGGACAAAAGCGATTCTCGTCCTCCGTGCTTGCTTTTTCTCAGAAAGAGCCGTGGTGTGCGTTTTCGCCGGAAAACGCGTTTTCGGCCGAAAACGTGTACGTTTGCACTTCCCGGCCACAGGGAAGCTGCTAGACGGGAATTCTCTGCCTGGTTCTACCCGCTGCCCGGAACGCTACGCAGGGCAAAAGCGATTCTCGTCCTCCGTGCTTGCTTTTTCCCAGAAAGAGCCGTGGTGTGCGTTTTCGCCGGAAAACGCGTTTTCGGCCGAAAACGTGTACGTTTGCACTTCCCGGCCACAGGGAAGCTGCTAGCCGGGAATTCTCTGCCTGGGTCTACCCGCTGCCCGGAACGCTACGCAGGGCAAAAGCGATTCTCGTCCTCCGTTCTTGCTTTCTCTCAGAAAGAGCCGTGGTGTGCGTTTTCGCCGGTAAACGCGTTTTCGGCCGAAAACGTGTACGTTTGCACTTCCCGGCCACAGGGAAGCTGCTAGCCGGGAATTCTCTGCCTGGTTCTACCCGCTGCCCGGAACGCTACGCAGGGCAAAAGCGATTCTCGTCCTCCGTGCTTGCTTTTTCTCAGAAAGAGCCGTGGTGTGCGTTTTCGCCGGAAAACGTGTTTTCGGCGAAAACGTGTACGTTTGCACTTCCCGGCCACAGGGAAGCTGCTAGACGGGAATTCTCTGCCTGGTTCTACCCGCTGCCCGGAACGCTACGCAGGGCAAAAGCGATTCTCGTCCTCCGTGCTTGCTTTTTCTCAGAAAGAGCCGTGGTGTGCGTTTTCGCGGGAAAACGCGTTTTCGGCCGAAAACCTGTACGTTTGCACTTCCCGGCCACAGGGAAGCTGCTAGACGGGAATTCTCTGCCTGGTTCTACCCGCTGCCCGGAACGCTACGCAGGGCAAAAGCGATTCTCGTCCTCCGTGCTTGCTTTTTCTCAGAAAGAGCCGTGGTGTGCGTTTTCGCCGGAAAACGCGTTTTCGGCCGAAAACGTGTACGTTTGCACTTCCCGGCCACAGGGAAGCTGCTAGCCGGGAATTCTCTGCCTGGTTCTACCCGCTGCCCGGAACACTACGCAGGGCAAAAGCGATTCTCGTCCTCCGTGCTTGCTTTTTCTCAGAAAGAGCCGTGGTGTGCGTTTTCGCGGGAAAACGCATTTTCGGCTGAAAACGTGTACGTTTGCACTTCCGAGCCAGAGGGAAGCTGCTAGCCGGGAATTCTCTGCCTGGTTCTACCCGCTGCCCGGAACACTACGCAGGGCAAAAGCGATTCTCGTCCTCCGTGCTTGCTTTTTCTCAGAAAGAGCCGTGGTGTGCGTTTTCGCAAGAAAACGCGTTTTCGGGCGAAAACGTGTACGTTTGCACTTCCCGGCCACAGGGAAGCTGCTAGCCGGGAATTCTCTGCCTGGTTCTACCCGCTGCCAGGAACGCTACGCAGGGCAAAAGCGATTCTCGTCCTCCGTGCTTGCTTTTTCTCAGAAAGAGCCGTGGTGTGCGTTTTCGCCGGAAAACGCGTTTTCGGCCGAAAACGTGTACGTTTGCACTTCCCGGCCACAGGGAAGCTGCTAGCCGGGAATTCTCTGCCTGGTTCTACCCGCTGCCCGGAACGCTACGCAGGGCAAAAGCGATTCTCGTCCTCCGTGCTTGCTTTTTCTCAGAAAGAGCCATGGTGTGCTTTTTCGCCGGAAAACGCGTTTTCGGCCGAAAACCTGTACGTTTGCACTTCCCGGCCACAGGGAAGCTGCTAGCCGGCAATTCGCTGCCTATTTCTACCCGCTGCTCAGAACGCTACGCAGGGCAAAAGCGATTCTCGTCCTCCGTGCTTGCTTTTTCTCAGAAAGAGCCGTGGTGTGCGTTTTCGCCGGAAAACGCGTTTTCGGCCGAAAACGTGTACGTTTGCACTTCCCCGCCACAGGGAAGCTGCTAGACGGGAATTCTCTACCTGGTTCTACCCGCTGCCCGGAACGCTACGCAGGGCAAAAGCGATTCTCGTCCTCCGTGCTTGCTTTTTCTCAGAAAGAGCCGTGGTGTGCGTTTTCGCCGGAAAACGCGTTTTCGGCCGAAAACGTGTACGTTTGCACTTCCCCGCCACAGGGAAGCTGCTAGACGGGAATTCTCTACCTGGTTCTACCCGCTGCCCGGAACGCTACGCAGGGCAAAAGCGATTCTCGTCCTCCGTGCTTGCTTTTTCTCAGAAAGAGCCATGGTGTGCTTTTTCTCCGGAAAACGCGTTTTCGGCCGAAAACGTGTACGTTTGCACTTCCCGATCACAGGGAACCTGCTAGCCGGCAATTCGCTGCCTATTTCTACCCGCTGCTCAGAACGCTACGCAGGGCAAAAGCGATTCTCGTCCTCCGTGCTTGCTTTTTCTCAGAAAGAGCCGTGGTGTGCGTTTTCGCGGGAAAACGCGTTTTCGGCCGAAAACGTGTACGTTTGCACTTCCCGGCCACAGGGAAGCTGCTAGCCGGGAATTCTCTGCCTGGTTCTACCCGCTGCCCGGAACGCTACGCAGGGCAAAAGCGATTCTCGTCCTCCGTGCTTGCTTTTTCTCAGAAAGAGCCGTGGTGTGCGTTTTCGCCGGAAAACGCGTTTTCGGCCGAAAACGTGTACGTTTGCACTTCCCGGCCACAGGGAAGCTTCTAGACGGGAATTCTCTGCCTGGTTCTACCCGCTGCATGGAACGCTACGCAGGGCAAAAGCGATTCTCGTCCTCCGTGCTTGCTTTTTCTCAGAAAGAGCCGTGGTGTGCGTTTTCGCCGGTAAATGCGTTTTCGGCCGAAAACGTGTACGTTTGCACTTCCCGGCCACAGGGAAGCTGCTAGCCGGCAATTCGCTGCCTATTTCTACCCGCTGCCCGGAACGCTACGCAGGGCAAAAGCGATTCTCGTCCTCCGTGCTTGCTTTTTCTCAGAAAGAGCCGTGGTGTGCGTTTTCGCGGGAAAACGCGTTTTCGGCCGAAAACCTGTACGTTTGCACTTCCCGGCCACAGGGAAGCTGCTAGACGGGAATTCTCTGCCTGGTTCTACCCGCTGCCCGGAACGCTACGCAGGGCAAAAGCGATTCTCGTCCTCCGTGCTTGCTTTTTCTCAGAAAGAGCCGTGGTGTGCGTTTTCGCCGGTAAATGCGTTTTCGGCCGAAAACGTGTACGTTTGCACTTCCCGGCCACAGGGAAGCTGCTAGCCGGGAATTCTCTGCCTGGTTCTACCCGCTGCCCGGAACGCTACGCAGGGCAAAAGCGATTCTCGTCCTCCGTGCTTGCTTTTTCTCAGAAAGAGCCATGGTGTGCTTTTTCGCCGGAAAACGCGTTTTCGGCCGAAAACCTGTACGTTTGCACTTCCCGGCCACAGGGAAGCTGCTAGCCGGCAATTCGCTGCCTATTTCTACCCGCTGCTCAGAACGCTACGCAGGGCAAAAGCGATTCTCGTCCTCCGTGCTTGCTTTTTCTCAGAAAGAGCCGTGGTGTGCGTTTTCGCCGGAAAACGCGTTTTCGGCCGAAAACGTGTACGTTTGCACTTCCCCGCCACAGGGAAGCTGCTAGACGGGAATTCTCTACCTGGTTCTACCCGCTGCCCGGAACGCTACGCAGGGCAAAAGCGATTCTCGTCCTCCGTGCTTGCTTTTTCTCAGAAAGAGCCATGGTGTGCTTTTTCTCCGGAAAACGCGTTTTCGGCCGGAAACGTGTACGTTTGCACTTCCCGGCCACAGGGAAGCTGCTAGCCGGGAATTCTCTGCCTGGTTCTACCCGCTGCTCAGAACGCTACGCAGGGCAAAAGCGATTCTCGTCCTCCGTGCTTGCTTTTTCTCAGAAAGAGCCGTGGTGTGCGTTTTCGCCGGAAAACGCGTTTTCGGCCGAAAACGTGTACGTTTGCACTTCCCGGCCACAGGGAAGCTGCTAGCCGGGAATTCTCTGCCTGGTTCTACCCGCTGCCCGGAACGCTACGCAGGGCAAAAGCGATTCTCGTCCTCCGTGCTTGCTTTTTCTCAGAAAGAGCCGTGGTGTGCGTTTTCGCCGGTAAAAGCGTTTTCGGCCGAAAACGTGTAAGTTTGCACTTCCCCGCCACAGGGAAGCTGCTAGCCGGGAATTCTCTGCCTGGTTCTACCCGCTGCCCGGAACGCTACGCAGGGCAAAAGCGATTCTCGTCCTCCGTGCTTGCTTTTTCTCAGAAAGAGCCGTGGTGTGCGTTTTCGCCGGAAAACGCGTTTTCGGCCGAAAACGTGTACGTTTGCACTTCCCGGCCACAGGGAAGCTGCTAGACGGGAATTCTCTGCCTGGTTCTACCCGCTGCCCGGAACGCTACGCAGGGCAAAAGCGATTCTCGTCCTCCGTGCTTGCTTTTTCCCAGAAAGAGTCGTGGTGTGCGTTTTCGCTAGAAAACGCGTTTTCGGCCGAAAACGTGTACGTTTGCACTTCCCGGCCACAGGGAAGCTGCTAGCCGGGAATTCTCTGCCTGGTTCTACCCGCTGCCCGGAACGCTACGCAGGGCAAAAGCGATTCTCGTCCTCCGTTCTTGCTTTCTCTCAGAAAGAGCCGTGGTGTGCGTTTTCGCCGGAAAACGCGTTTTCGGCCGAAAACGTGTACGTTTGCACTTCCCGGCCACAGGGAAGCTGCTAGCCGGGAATTCTCTGCCTGGTTCTACCCGCTGCCCGGAACGCTACGCAGGGCAAAAGCGATTCTCGTCCTCCGTGCTTGCTTTTTCTCAGAAAGAGCCGTGGTGTGCGTTTTCGCCGGAAAACGGGTTTTCGGCGAAAACGTGTACGTTTGCACTTCCCCGCCACAGGGAAGCTGCTAGCCGGGAATTCTCTGCCTGGTTCTACCCGCTGCCCGGAACGCTACGCAGGGCAAAAGCGATTCTCGTCCTCCGTGCTTGCTTTTTCTCAGAAAGAGCCGTGGTGTGCGTTTTCGCGGGAAAACGCGTTTTCGGCCGAAAACCTGTACGTTTGCACTTCCCGGCCACAGGGAAGCTGCTAGACGGGAATTCTCTGCCTGGTTCTACCCGCTGCCCGGAACGCTACGCAGGGCAAAAGCGATTCTCGTCCTCCGTGCTTGCTTTTTCTCAGAAAGAGCCGTGGTGTGCGTTTTCGCCGGAAAACGCGTTTTCGGCCGAAAACGTGTACGTTTGCACTTCCCGGCCACAGGGAAGCTGCTAGCCGGGAATTCTCTGCCTGGTTCTACCCGCTGCCCGGAACGCTACGCAGGGCAAAAGCGATTCTCGTCCTCCGTGCTTGCTTTTTCTCAGAAAGAGCCGTGGTGTGCGTTTTCGCCAGTAAATGCGTTTTCGGCCGAAAACGTGTACGTTTGCACTTCCCGGCCACAGGGAAGCTGCTAGCCGGGAATTCTCTGCCTGGTTCTACCCGCTGCCCGGAACGCTACGCAGGGCAAAAGCGATTCTCGTCCTCCGTGCTTGCTTTTCTCAGAAAGAGCCGTGGTGTGCGTTTTCGCCGGAAAACGCGTTTTCGGCAAAAACGTGTACGTTTGCACTTCCCGGCCACAGGGAAGCTGCTAGCCGGGAATTCTCTGCCTGGTTCTACCCGCTGCCCGGAACGCTACGCAGGGCAAAAGCGGTTCTCGTCCTCCGTGCTTGCTTTTTCTCAGAAAGAGCCGTGGTGTGCGTTTTCGCGGGAAAACGCGTTTTCGGCCGGAAACGTGTACGTTTGCACTTCCCGGCCACAGGGAAGCTGCTAGCCGGGAATTCTCTGCCTGGTTCTACCCGCTGCTCAGAACGCTACGCAGGGCAAAAGCGATTCTCGTCCTCCGTGCTTGCTTTTTCTCAGAAAGAGCCGTGGTGTGCGTTTTCGCGGGAAAACGCGTTTTCGGCCGGAAACGTGTACGTTTGCACTTCCCGGCCACAGGGAAGCTGCTAGCCGGGAATTCTCTGCCTGGTTCTACCCGCTGCCAGGAACGCTACGCAGGGCAAAAGCGATTCTCGTCCTCCGTGCTTGCTTTTTCTCAGAAAGAGCCGTGGTGTGCGTTTTCGCCGGAAAACGCGTTTTCGGCCGAAAACGTGTACGTTTGCACTTCCCGGCCACAGGGAAGCTGCTAGCCGGGAATTCTCTGCCTGGTTCTACCCGCTGCCCGGAACGCTACGCAGGGCAAAAGCGATTCTCGTCCTCCGTGCTTGCTTTTTCTCAGAAAGAGCCGTGGTGTGCGTTTTCGCCGGAAAACGCGTTTTCGGCCGAAAACGTGTACGTTTGCACTTCCCGGCCACAGGGAAGCTGCTAGCCTGGAATTCTCTGCCTGGTTCTACCCGCTGCCCGGAACGCTACGCAGGGCAAAAGCGATTCTCGTCCTCCGTGCTTGCTTTTTCTCAGAAAGAGCCGTGGTGTGCGTTTTCGCCGGAAAACGCGTTTTCGGCCGAAAACGTGTACGTTTGCACTTCCCGGCCACAGGGAAGCTGCTAGCCGGGAATTCTCTGCCTGGTTCTACCCGCTGCCAGGAACGCTACGCAGGGCAAAAGCGATTCTCGTCCTCCGTGCTTGCTTTTTCTCAGAAAGAGCCGTGGTGTGCGTTTTCGCCGGAAAACGCGTTTTCGGCCGAAAACGTGTACGTTTGCACTTCCCGGCCACAGGGAAGCTGCTAGCCGGGAATTCTCTGCCTGGTTCTACCCGCTGCCCGGAACGCTACGCAGGGCAAAAGCGATTCTCGTCCTCCGTGCTTGCTTTTTCTCAGAAAGAGCCATGGTGTGCTTTTTCGCCGGAAAACGCGTTTTCGGCCGAAAACCTGTACGTTTGCACTTCCCGGCCACAGGGAAGCTGCTAGCCGGCAATTCGCTGCCTATTTCTACCCGCTGCTCAGAACGCTACGCAGGGCAAAAGCGATTCTCGTCCTCCGTGCTTGCTTTTTCTCAGAAAGAGCCGTGGTGTGCGTTTTCGCCGGAAAACGCGTTTTCGGCCGAAAACGTGTACGTTTGCACTTCCCGGCCACAGGGAAGCTGCTAGCCGGGAATTCTCTACCTGGTTCTACCCGCTGCCCGGAACGCTACGCAGGGCAAAAGCGATTCTCGTCCTCCGTGCTTGCTTTTTCTCAGAAAGAGCCGTGGTGTGCGTTTTCGCCGGAAAACGCGTTTTCGGCCGAAAACGTGTACGTTTGCACTTCCCGGCCACAGGGAAGCTGCTAGCCGGGAATTCTCTGCCTGGTTCTACCCGCTGCCCGGAACGCTACGCAGGGCAAAAGCGATTCTCGTCCTCCGTGCTTGCTTTTTCTCAGAAAGAGCCATGGTGTGCTTTTTCGCCGGAAAACGCGTTTTCGGCCGAAAACCTGTACGTTTGAACTTCCCGGCCACAGGGAAGCTGCTAGCCGGCAATTCGCTGCCTATTTCTACCCGCTGCTCAGAACGCTACGCAGGGCAAAAGCGATTCTCGTCCTCCGTGCTTGCTTTTTCTCAGAAAGAGCCGTGGTGTGCGTTTTCGCCGGAAAACGCGTTTTCGGCCGAAAACGTGTACGTTTGCACTTCCCGGCCACAGGGAAGCTGCTAGCCGGGAATTCTCTACCTGGTTCTACCCGCTGCCCGGAACGCTACGCAGGGCAAAAGCGATTCTCGTCCTCCGTGCTTGCTTTTTCTCAGAAAGAGCCGTGGTGTCCGTTTTCGCCGGAAAACGCGTTTTCGGCCGAAAACGTGTACGTTTGCACTTCCCCGCCACAGGGAAGCTGCTAGACGGGAATTCTCTACCTGGTTCTACCCGCTGCCCGGAACGCTACGCAGGGCAAAAGCGATTCTCGTCCTCCGTGCTTGCTTTTTCTCAGAAAGAGCCGTGGTGTGCGTTTTCGCCGGAAAACGCGTTTTCGGCCGAAAACGTGTACGTTTGCACTTCCCGGCCACAGGGAAGCTGCTAGCCGGGAATTCTCTGCCTGGTTCTACCCGCTGCCCGGAACGCTACGCAGGGCAAAAGCGATTCTCGTCCTCCGTGCTTGCTTTTTCTCAGAAAGAGCCGTGGTGTGCGTTTTCGCCGGAAAACGCGTTTTCGGCCGAAAACGTGTACGTTTGCACTTCCCGGCCACAGGGAAGCTGCTAGCCGGGAATTCTCTGCCTGGTTCTACCCGCTGCTCAGAACACTACGCAGGGCAAAAGCGATTCTGTCCTCCGTGCTTGCTTTTTCTCAGAAAGAGCCGTGGTGTGCGTTTTCGCCGGAAAACGCGTTTTCGGCCGAAAACGTGTACGTTTGCACTTCCCGGCCACAGGGAAGCTGCTAGCCGGGAATTCTCTGCCTGGTTCTACCCGCTGCCCGGAACGCTACGCAGGGCAAAAGCGATTCTCGTCCTCCGTGCTTGCTTTTTCTCAGAAAGAGCCGTGGTGTGCGTTTTCGCCGGAAAACGCGTTTTCGGCCGAAAACGTGTACGTTTGCACTTCCCCGCCACAGGGAAGCTGCTAGACGGGAATTCTCTACCTGGTTCTACCCGCTGCCCGGAACGCTACGCAGGGCAAAAGCGATTCTCGTCCTCCGTGCTTGCTTTTTCTCAGAAAGAGCCATGGTGTGCTTTTTCTCCGGAAAACGCGTTTTCGGCCGGAAACGTGTACGTTTGCACTTCCCGGCCACAGGGAAGCTGCTAGCCGGCAATTCGCTGCCTATTTCTACCCGCTGCTCAGAACGCTACGCAGGGCAAAAGCGATTCTCGTCCTCCGTGCTTGCTTTTTCTCAGAAAGAGCCGTGGTGTGCGTTTTCGCGGGAAAACGCGTTTTCGGCCGAAAACCTGTACGTTTGCACTTCCCGGCCACAGGGAAGCTGCTAGCCGGGAATTCTCTGCCTGGTTCTACCCGCTGCCCGGAACGCTACGCAGGGCAAAAGCGATTCTCGTCCTCCGTGCTTGCTTTTTCTCAGAAAGAGCCATGGTGTGCTTTTTCGCCGGAAAACGCGTTTTCGGCCGAAAACGTGTACGTTTGCACTTCCCGGCCACAGGGAAGCTGCTAGCCGGGAATTCTCTGCCTGGTTCTACCCGCTGCTCAGAACGCTACGCAGGGCAAAAGCGATTCTCGTCCTCCGTGCTTGCTTTTTCTCAGAAAGAGCCGTGGTGTGCGTTTTCGCCGGAAAACGCGTTTTCGGCCGAAAACGTGTACGTTTGCACTTCCCCGCCACAGGGAAGCTGCTAGACGGGAATTCTCTGCCTGGTTCTACCCGCTGCCGGGAACGCTACGCAGGGCAAAAGCGATTCTCGTCCTCAGTGCTTGCTTTTTCTCAGAAAGAGCCGTGGTGTGCGTTTTCGCCGGAAAACGCGTTTTCGGCCGAAAACGTGTACGTTTGCACTTCCCGGCCACAGGGAAGCTGCTAGCCTGGAATTCTCTGCCTGGTTCTACCCGCTGCCCGGAACGCTACGCAGGGCAAAAGCGATTCTCGTCCTCCGTGCTTGCTTTTTCTCAGAAAGAGCCGTGGTGTGTGTTTTCGCCGGAAAACGCGTTTTCGGCCGAAAACGTGTACGTTTGCACTTCCCCGCCACAGGGAAGCTGCTAGCCGGGAATTCTCTGCCTGGTTCTACCCGCTGCCCGGAACGCTACGCAGGGCAAAAGCGATTCTCGTCCTCCGTGCTTGCTTTTTCTCAGAAAGAGCCGTGGTGTGCGTTTTCGCCGGAAAACGCGTTTTCGGCCGAAAACGTGTACGTTTGCACTTCCCCGCCACAGGGAAGCTGCTAGCCGGGAATTCTCTGCCTGGTTATACCCGCTGCCCGGAACGCTACGCAGGGCAAAAGCGATTCTCGTCCTCCGTGCTTGCTTTTTCTCAGAAAGAGCCGTGGTGTGCGTTTTCGCCGGTAAACGCGTTTTCGGCCGAAAACGTGTACGTTTGCACTTCCCCGCCACAGGGAAGCTGCTAGCCGGGAATTCTCTGCCTGGTTCTACCCGCTGCCCGGAACGCTACGCAGGGCAAAAGCGATTCTCGTCCTCCGTGCTTGCTTTTTCTCAGAAAGAGCCGTGGTGTGCGTTTTCGCCGGAAAACGCGTTTTCGGCCGAAAACGTGTACGTTTGCACTTCCCGGCCACAGGGAAGCTGCTAGACGGGAATTCTCTGCCTGGTTCTACCCGCTGCCCGGAACGCTACGCAGGGCAAAAGCGATTCTCGTCCTCCGTGCTTGCTTTTTCTCAGAAAGAGCCATGGTGTGCTTTTTCGCCGGAAAACGCGTTTTCGGCCGAAAACGTGTACGTTTGCACTTCCCGGCCACAGGGAAGCTGCTAGCCGGGAATTCTCTGCCTGGTTCTACCCGCTGCTCAGAACGCTACGCAGGGCAAAAGCGATTCTCGTCCTCCGTGCTTGCTTTTTCTCAGAAAGAGCCGTGGTGTGCGTTTTCGCCGGAAAACGCGTTTTCGGCCGAAAACGTGTACGTTTGCACTTCCCCGCCACAGGGAAGCTGCTAGACGGGAATTCTCTGCCTGGTTCTACCCGCTGCCGGGAACGCTACGCAGGGCAAAAGCGATTCTCGTCCTCCGTGCTTGCTTTTTCTCAGAAAGAGCCGTGGTGTGCGTTTTCGCCGGAAAACGCGTTTTCGGCCGAAAACGTGTACGTTTGCACTTCCCGGCCACAGGGAAGCTGCTAGCCGGGAATTCTCTGCCTGGTTCTACCCGCTGCCAGGAACGCTACGCAGGGCAAAAGCGATTCTCGTCCTCCGTGCTTGCTTTTTCTCAGAAAGAGCCGTGGTGTGCGTTTTCGCCGGAAAACGCGTTTTCGGCCGAAAACGTGTACGTTTGCACTTCCCGGCCACAGGGAAGCTGCTAGCCGGGAATTCTCTGCCTGGTTCTACCCGCTGCCCGGAACGCTACGCAGGGCAAAAGCGATTCTCGTCCTCCGTGCTTGCTTTTTCTCAGAAAGAGCCATGGTGTGCTTTCTCGCCGGAAAACGCGTTTTCGGCCGAAAACGTGTACGTTTGCACTTCCCGGCCACAGGGAAGCTGCTAGCCGGGAATTCTCTGCCTGGTTCTACCCGCTGCCCGGAACGCTACGCAGGGCAAAAGCGATTCTCGTCCTCCGTGCTTGCTTTTTCTCAGAAAGAGCCGTGGTGTGCGTTTTCGCCGGAAAACGCGTTTTCGGCCGAAAACGTGTACGTTTGCACTTCCCGGCCACAGGGAAGCTGCTAGCCGGGAATTCTCTGCCTGGTTCTACCCGCTGCCCGGAACGCTACGCAGGGCAAAAGCGATTCTCGTCCTCCGTGCTTGCTTTTTCTCAGAAAGAGCCATGGTGTGCTTTTTCACCGGAAAACGCGTTTTCGGCCGAAAACGTGTACGTTTGCACTTCCCGGCCACAGGGAAGCTGCTAGCCGGGAATTCTCTGCCTGGTTCTACCCGCTGCCCGGAACGCTACGCAGGGCAAAAGCGATTCTCGTCCTCCGTGCTTGCTTTTTCTCAGAAAGAGCCGTGGTGTGCGTTTTCGCCGGAAAACGCGTTTTCGGCCGAAAACGTGTACGTTTGCACTTCCCCGCCACAGGGAAGCTGCTAGACGGGAATTCTCTACCTGGTTCTACCCGCTGCCCGGAACGCTACGCAGGGCAAAAGCGATTCTCGTCCTCCGTGCTTGCTTTTTCTCAGAAAGAGCCGTGGTGTGCGTTTTCGCCGGAAAACGCGTTTTCGGCCGAAAACGTGTACGTTTGCACTTCCCCGCCACAGGGAAGCTGCTAGACGGGAATTCTCTGCCTGGTTCTACCCGCTGCCGGGAACGCTACGCAGGGCAAAAGCGATTCTCGTCCTCCGTGCTTGCTTTTTCTCAGAAAGAGCCGTGGTGTGCGTTTTCGCCGGAAAACGCGTTTTCGGCCGAAAACGTGTACGTTTGCACTTCCCGGCCACAGGGAAGCTGCTAGCCGGGAATTCTCTGCCTGGTTCTACCCGCTGCCAGGAACGCTACGCAGGGCAAAAGCGATTCTCGTCCTCCGTGCTTGCTTTTTCTCAGAAAGAGCCGTGGTGTGCGTTTTCGCCGGAAAACGCGTTTTCGGCCGAAAACGTGTACGTTTGCACTTCCCGGCCACAGGGAAGCTGCTAGCCGGGAATTCTCTGCCTGGTTCTACCCGCTGCCCGGAACGCTACGCAGGGCAAAAGCGATTCTCGTCCTCCGTGCTTGATTTTTCTCAGAAAGAGCCATGGTGTGCTTTCTCGCCGGAAAACGCGTTTTCGGCCGAAAACGTGTACGTTTGCAATTCCCGGCCACAGGGAAGCTGCTAGCCGGGAATTCTCTGCCTGGTTCTACCCGCTGCCCGGAACGCTACGCAGGGCAAAAGCGATTCTCGTCCTCCGTGCTTGCTTTTTCTCAGAAAGAGCCGTGGTGTGCGTTTTCGCCGGAAAACGCGTTTTCGGCCGAAAACGTGTACGTTTGCACTTCCCGGCCACAGGGAAGCTGCTAGCCGGGAATTCTCTGCCTGGTTCTACCCGCTGCCCGGAACGCTACGCAGGGCAAAAGCGATTCTCGTCCTCCGTGCTTGCTTTTTCTCAGAAAGAGCCATGGTGTGCTTTTTCGCCGGAAAACGCGTTTTCGGCCGAAAACGTGTACGTTTGCACTTCCCGGCCACAGGGAAGCTGCTAGCCGGGAATTCTCTGCCTGGTTCTACCCGCTGCCCGGAACGCTACGCAGGGCAAAAGCGATTCTCGTCCTCCGTGCTTGCTTTTTCTCAGAAAGAGCCGTGGTGTGCGTTTTCGCCGGAAAACGCGTTTTCGGCCGAAAACGTGTACGTTTGCACTTCCCCGCCACAGGGAAGCTGCTAGACGGGAATTCTCTACCTGGTTCTACTCGCTGCCCGGAACGCTACGCAGGGCTAAAGCGATTCTCGTCCTCCGTGCTTGCTTTTTCTCAGAAAGAGCCGTGGTGTGCGTTTTCGCCGGAAAACGCGTTTTCAGCCGAAAACGTGTACGTTTGCACTTCCCGGCCACAGGGAAGCTGCTAGCCGGGAATTCTCTGCCTGGTTCAACACGCTGCTCAGAACACTACGCAGGGCAAAAGCGATTCTCGTCCTCCGTGCTTGCTTTTTCTCAGAAAGAGCCGTGGTGTGCGTTTTCGCCGGAAAACGCGTTTTCGGCCGAAAACCTGTACGTTTGCACTTCCCGGCCACAGGGAAGCTGCTAGCCGGCAATTCGCTGCCTATTTCTACCCGCTGCTCAGAACGCTACGCAGGGCAAAAGCGATTCTCGTCCTCCGTGCTTGCTTTTTCTCAGAAAGAGCCGTGGTGTGCGTTTTCGCCGGAAAACGCGTTTTCGGCCGAAAACCTGTACGTTTGCACTTCCCGGCCACAGGGAAGCTGCTAGCCGGCAATTCGCTGCCTATTTCTACCCGCTGCTCAGAACGCAACGCAGGGCAAAAGCGATTCTCGTCCTCCGTGCTTGCTTTTTCTCAGAAAGAGCCGTGGTGTGCGTTTTCGCCGGAAAACGCGTTTTCGGGCGAAAACGTGTACGTTTGCACTTCCCCGCCACAGGGAAGCTGCTAGCCGGGAATTCTCTGCCTGGTTATACCCGCTGCCCGGAACGCTACGCAGGGCAAAAGCGATTCTCGTCCTCCGTGCTTGCTTTTTCTCAGAAAGAGCCGTGGTGTGCGTTTTCGCCGGTAAACGCGTTTTCGGCCGAAAACGTGTACGTTTGCACTTCCCCGCCACAGGGAAGCTGCTAGCCGGGAATTCTCTGCCTGGTTCTACCCGCTGCCCGGAACGCTACGCAGGGCAAAAGCGATTCTCGTCCTCCGTGCTTGCTTTTTCTCAGAAAGAGCCGTGGTGTGCGTTTTCGCCAGAAAACGCGTTTTCGGCCGAAAACGTGTACGTTTGCACTTCCCCGCCACAGGGAAGCTGCTAGACGGGAATTCTCTGCCTGGTTCTACCCGCTGCCCGGAACGCTACGCAGGGCAAAAGCGATTCTCGTCCTCCGTGCTTGCTTTTTCTCAGAAAGAGCCATGGTGTGCTTTTTCGCCGGAAAACGCGTTTTCGGCCGAAAACCTGTACGTTTGCACTTCCCGGCCACAGGGAAGCTGCTAGCCGGGAATTCTCTGCCTGGTTCTACCCGCTGCTCAGAACGCTACGCAGGGCAAAAGCGATTCTCGTCCTCCGTGCTTGCTTTTTCTCAGAAAGAGCCGTGGTGTGCGTTTTCGCCGGAAAACGCGTTTTCGGCCGAAAACGTGTACGTTTGCACTTCCCCGCCACAGGGAAGCTGCTAGACGGGAATTCTCTGCCTGGTTCTACCCGCTGCCGGGAACGCTACGCAGGGCAAAAGCGATTCTCGTCCTCCGTGCTTGCTTTTTCTCAGAAAGAGCCGTGGTGTGCGTTTTCGCCGGAAAACGCGTTTTCGGCCGAAAACGTGTACGTTTGCACTTCCCGGCCACAGGGAAGCTGCTAGCCGGGAATTCTCTGCCTGGTTCTACCCGCTGCCAGGAACGCTACGCAGGGCAAAAGCGATTCTCGTCCTCCGTGCTTGCTTTTTCTCAGAAAGAGCCATGGTGTGCTTTCTCGCCGGAAAACGCGTTTTCCGCCGAAAACCTGTACGTTTGCACTTCCCGGCCACAGGGAAGCTGCTAGCCGGCAATTCGCTGCCTATTTCTACCCGCTGCTCAGAACGCTACGCAGGGCAAAAGCGATTCTCGTCCTCCGTGCTTGCTTTTTCTCAGAAAGAGCCGTGGTGTGCGTTTTCGCCGGAAAACGCGTTTTCGGCCGAAAACGTGTACGTTTGCACTTCCCGGCCACAGGGAAGCTGCTAGCCGGGAATTCTCTACCTGGTTCTACCAGCTGCCCGGAACGCTACGCAGGGCAAAAGCGATTCTCGTCCTCCGTGCTTGCTTTTTCTCAGAAAGAGCCGTGGTGTCCGTTTTCGCCGGAAAACGCGTTTTCGGCCGAAAACGTGTACGTTTGCACTTCCCGGCCACAGGGAAGCTGCTAGCCGGGAATTCTCTGCCTGGTTCTACCCGCTGCCAGGAACGCTACGCAGGGCAAAAGCGATTCTCGTCCTCCGTGCTTGCTTTTTCTCAGAAAGAGCCGTGGTGTGCGTTTTCGCCGGAAAACGCGTTTTCGGCCGAAAACGTGTACGTTTGCACTTCCCGGCCACAGGGAAGCTGCTAGCCGGGAATTCTCTGCCTGGTTCTACCCGCTGCCCGGAACGCTACGCAGGGCAAAAGCGGTTCTCGTCCTCCGTGCTTGCTTTTTCTCAGAAAGAGCCGTGGTGTGCGTTTTCGCCGGAAAACGCGTTTTCGGCCGAAAACGTGTACGTTTGCACTTCCCGGCCACAGGGAAGCTGCTAGACGGGAATTCTCTACCTGGTTCTACCCGCTGCCCGGAACGCTACGCAGGGCAAAAGCGATTCTCGTCCTCCGTGCTTGCTTTTTCTCAGAAAGAGCCGTGGTGTCCGTTTTCGCCGGAAAACGCGTTTTCGGCCGAAAACGTGTACGTTTGCACTTCCCCGCCACAGGGAAGCTGCTAGACGGGAATTCTCTACCTGGTTCTACCCGCTGCCCGGAACGCTACGCAGGGCAAAAGCGATTCTCGTCCTCCGTGCTTGCTTTTTCTCAGAAAGAGCCGTGGTGTGCGTTTTCGCCGGAAAACGCGTTTTCGGCCGAAAACGTGTACGTTTGCACTTCCCGGCCACAGGGAAGCTGCTAGCCGGGAATTCTCTGCCTGGTTCTACCCGCTGCCCGGAACGCTACGCAGGGCAAAAGCGATTCTCGTCCTCCGTGCTTGCTTTTTCTCAGAAAGAGCCGTGGTGTGCGTTTTCGCCGGAAAACGCTTTTTCGGCCGAAAACGTGTACGTTTGCACTTCCCGGCCACAGGGAAGCTGCTAGCCGGGAATTCTCTGCCTGGTTCTACCCGCTGCTCAGAACACTACGCAGGGCAAAAGCGATTCTGTCCTCCGTGCTTGCTTTTTCTCAGAAAGAGCCGTGGTGTGCGTTTTCGCCGGAAAACGCGTTTTCGGCCGAAAACGTGTACGTTTGCACTTCCCGGCCACAGGGAAGCTGCTAGCCGGGAATTCTCTGCCTGGTTCTACCCGCTGCCCGGAACGCTACGCAGGGCAAAAGCGATTCTCGTCCTCCGTGCTTGCTTTTTCTCAGAAAGAGCCGTGGTGTGCGTTTTCGCTGGTAAATGCGTTTTCGGCCGAAAACGTGTACGTTTGCACTTCCCGGCCACATGGAAGCTGCTAGACGGGAATTCTCTGCCTGGTTCTACCCGCTGCCCGGAACGCTACGCAGGGCAAAAGCGATTCTCGTCCTCCGTGCTTGCTTTTTCTCAGAAAGAGCCGTGGTGTGCGTTTTCGCCGGAAAACGCGTTTTCGGCCGAAAACGTGTACGTTTGCACTTCCCCGCCACAGGGAAGCTGCTAGACGGGAATTCTCTACCTGGTTCTACCCGCTGCCCGGAACGCTACGCAGGGCAAAAGCGATTCTCGTCCTCCGTGCTTGCTTTTTCTCAGAAAGAGCCATGGTGTGCTTTTTCTCCGGAAAACGCGTTTTCGGCCGGAAACGTGTACGTTTGCACTTCCCGGCCACAGGGAAGCTGCTAGCCGGCAATTCGCTGCCTATTTCTACCCGCTGCTCAGAACGCTACGCAGGGCAAAAGCGATTCTCGTCCTCCGTGCTTGCTTTTTCTCAGAAAGAGCCGTGGTGTGCGTTTTCGCGGGAAAACGCGTTTTCGGCCGAAAACCTGTACGTTTGCACTTCCCGGCCACAGGGAAGCTGCTAGCCGGGAATTCTCTGCCTGGTTCTACCCGCTGCCCGGAACGCTACGCAGGGCAAAAGCGATTCTCGTCCTCCGTGCTTGCTTTTTCTCAGAAAGAGCCATGGTGTGCTTTTTCGCCGGAAAACGCGTTTTCGGCCGAAAACGTGTACGTTTGCACTTCCCGGCCACAGGGAAGCTGCTAGCCGGGAATTCTCTGCCTGGTTCTACCCGCTGCTCAGAACGCTACGCAGGGCAAAAGCGATTCTCGTCCTCCGTGCTTGCTTTTTCTCAGAAAGAGCCGTGGTGTGCGTTTTCGCCGGAAAACGCGTTTTCGGCCGAAAACGTGTACGTTTGCACTTCCCGGCCACAGGGAAGCTGCTAGCCTGGAATTCTCTGCCTGGTTCTACCCGCTGCCCGGAACGCTACGCAGGGCAAAAGCGATTCTCGTCCTCCGTGCTTGCTTTTTCTCAGAAAGAGCCGTGGTGTGCGTTTTCGCCGGAAAACGCGTTTTCGGCCGAAAACGTGTACGTTTGCACTTCCCGGCCACAGGGAAGCTGCTAGCCGGGAATTCTCTGCCTGGTTCTACCCGCTGCCAGGAACGCTACGCAGGGCAAAAGCGATTCTCGTCCTCCGTGCTTGCTTTTTCTCAGAAAGAGCCGTGGTGTGCGTTTTCGCCGGAAAACGCGTTTTCGGCCGAAAACGTGTACGTTTGCACTTCCCGGCCACAGGGAAGCTGCTAGCCGGGAATTCTCTGCCTGGTTCTACCCGCTGCCCGGAACGCTACGCAGGGCAAAAGCGATTCTCGTCCTCCGTGCTTGCTTTTTCTCAGAAAGAGCCATGGTGTGCTTTTTCGCCGGAAAACGCGTTTTCGGCCGAAAACCTGTACGTTTGCACTTCCCGGCCACAGGGAAGCTGCTAGCCGGCAATTCGCTGCCTATTTCTACCCGCTGCTCAGAACGCAACGCAGGGCAAAAGCGGTTCTCGTCCTCCGTGCTTGCTTTTTCTCAGAAAGAGCCGTGGTGTGCGTTTTCGCGGGAAAACGCATTTTCGGCTGAAAACGTGTACGTTTGCACTTCCCAGCCAGAGGGAAGCTGCTAGCCGGGAATTCTCTGCCTGGTTCTACCCGCTGCCCGGAACGCTACGCAGGGCAAAAGCGATTCTCGTCCTCCGTGCTTGCTTTTTCTCAGAAAGAGCCGTGGTGTGCGTTTTCGCCGGAAAACGCGTTTTCGGCCGAAAACGTGTACGTTTGCACTTCCCGGCCACAGGGAAGCTGCTAGCCGGGAATTCTCTGCCTGGTTCAACACGCTGCTCAGAACACTACGCAGGGCAAAAGCGATTCTCGTCCTCCGTGCTTGCTTTTTCTCAGAAAGAGCCGTGGTGTGCGTTTTCGCCGGAAAACGCGTTTTCGGCCGAAAACCTGTACGTTTGCACTTCCCGGCCACAGGGAAGCTGCTAGCCGGCAATTCGCTGCCTATTTCTACCCGCTGCTCAGAACGCTACGCAGGGCAAAAGCGATTCTCGTCCTCCGTGCTTGCTTTTTCTCAGAAAGAGCCGTGGTGTGCGTTTTCGCCGGAAAACGCGTTTTCGGCCGAAAACGTGTACGTTTGCACTTCCCGGCCACAGGGAAGCTGCTAGCCGGGAATTCTCTGCCTGGTTCTACCCGCTGCCCGGAACGCTACGCAGGGCAAAAGCGATTCTCGTCCTCCGTGCTTGCTTTTTCTCAGAAAGAGCCATGGTGTGCTTTTTCGCCGGAAAACGCGTTTTCGGCCGAAAACCTGTACGTTTGCACTTCCCGGCCACAGGGAAGCTGCTAGCCGGCAATTCGCTGCCTATTTCTACCCGCTGCTCAGAACGCAACGCAGGGCAAAAGCGATTCTCGTCCTCCGTGCTTGCTTTTTCTCAGAAAGAGCCGTGGTGTGCGTTTTCGCCGGAAAACGCGTTTTCGGGCGAAAACGTGTACGTTTGCACTTCCCCGCCACAGGGAAGCTGCTAGCCGGGAATTCTCTGCCTGGTTATACCCGCTGCCCGGAACGCTACGCAGGGCAAAAGCGATTCTCGTCCTCCGTGCTTGCTTTTTCTCAGAAAGAGCCGTGGTGTGCGTTTTCGCCGGTAAACGCGTTTTCGGCCGAAAACGTGTACGTTTGCACTTCCCCGCCACAGGGAAGCTGCTAGCCGGGAATTCTCTGCCTGGTTCTACCCGCTGCCCGGAACGCTACGCAGGGCAAAAGCGATTCTCGTCCTCCGTGCTTGCTTTTTCTCAGAAAGAGCCGTGGTGTGCGTTTTCGCCAGAAAACGCGTTTTCGGCCGAAAACGTGTACGTTTGCACTTCCCCGCCACAGGGAAGCTGCTAGACGGGAATTCTCTGCCTGGTTCTACCCGCTGCCCGGAACGCTACGCAGGGCAAAAGCGATTCTCGTCCTCCGTGCTTGCTTTTTCTCAGAAAGAGCCATGGTGTGCTTTTTCGCCGGAAAACGAGTTTTCGGCCGAAAACGTGTACGTTTGCACTTCCCGGCCACAGGGAAGCTGCTAGCCGGGAATTCTCTGCCTGGTTCTACCCGCTGCTCAGAACGCTACGCAGGGCAAAAGCGATTCTCGTCCTCCGTGCTTGCTTTTTGTCAGAAAGAGCCGTGGTGTGCGTTTTCGCCGGAAAACGCGTTTTCGGCCGAAAACGTGTACGTTTGCACTTCCCCGCCACAGGGAAGCTGCTAGACGGGAATTCTCTGCCTGGTTCTACCCGCTGCCGGGAACGCTACGCAGGGCAAAAGCGATTCTCGTCCTCCGTGCTTGCTTTTTCTCAGAAAGAGCCGTGGTGTGCGTTTTCGCCGGAAAACGCGTTTTCGGCCGAAAACGTGTACGTTTGCACTTCCCGGCCACAGGGAAGCTGCTAGCCGGGAATTCTCTGCCTGGTTCTACCCGCTGCCAGGAACGCTACGCAGGGCAAAAGCGATTCTCGTCCTCCGTGCTTGCTTTTTCTCAGAAAGAGCCATGGTGTGCTTTCTCGCCGGAAAACGCGTTTTCCGCCGAAAACCTGTACGTTTGCACTTCCCGGCCACAGGGAAGCTGCTAGCCGGCAATTCGCTGCCTATTTCTACCCGCTGCTCAGAACGCTACGCAGGGCAAAAGCGATTCTCGTCCTCCGTGCTTGCTTTTTCTCAGAAAGAGCCGTGGTGTGCGTTTTCGCCGGAAAACGCGTTTTCGGCCGAAAACGTGTACGTTTGCACTTCCCGGCCACAGGGAAGCTGCTAGCCGGGAATTCTCTACCTGGTTCTACCAGCTGCCCGGAACGCTACGCAGGGCAAAAGCGATTCTCGTCCTCCGTGCTTGCTTTTTCTCAGAAAGAGCCGTGGTGATCCGTTTTCGCCGGAAAACGCGTTTTCGGCCGAAAACGTGTACGTTTGCACTTCCCGGCCACAGGGAAGCTGCTAGCCGGGAATTCTCTGCCTGGTTCTACCCGCTGCCAGGAACGCTACGCAGGGCAAAAGCGATTCTCGTCCTCCGTGCTTGCTTTTTCTCAGAAAGAGCCGTGGTGTGCGTTTTCGCCGGAAAACGCGTTTTCGGCCGAAAACGTGTACGTTTGCACTTCCCGGCCACAGGGAAGCTGCTAGCCGGGAATTCTCTGCCTGGTTCTACCCGCTGCCCGGAACGCTACGCAGGGCAAAAGCGGTTCTCGTCCTCCGTGCTTGCTTTTTCTCAGAAAGAGCCATGGTGTGCTTTTTCGCCGGAAAACGCGTTTTCGGCCGAAAACCTGTACGTTTGCACTTCCCGGCCACAGGGAAGCTGCTAGCCGGCAATTCGCTGCCTATTTCTACCCGCTGCTCAGAACGCTACGCAGGGCAAAAGCGATTCTCGTCCTCCGTGCTTGCTTTTTCTCAGAAAGAGCCGTGGTGTGCGTTTTCGCCGGAAAACGCGTTTTCGGCCGAAAACGTGTACGTTTGCACTTCCCGGCCACAGGGAAGCTGCTAGACGGGAATTCTCTACCTGGTTCTACCCGCTGCCCGGAACGCTACGCAGGGCAAAAGCGATTCTCGTCCTCCGTGCTTGCTTTTTCTCAGAAAGAGCCGTGGTGTCCGTTTTCGCCGGAAAACGCGTTTTCGGCCGAAAACGTGTACGTTTGCACTTCCCCGCCACAGGGAAGCTGCTAGACGGGAATTCTCTACCTGGTTCTACCCGCTGCCCGGAACGCTACGCAGGGCAAAAGCGATTCTCGTCCTCCGTGCTTGCTTTTTCTCAGAAAGAGCCGTGGTGTGCGTTTTCGCCGGAAAACGCGTTTTCGGCCGAAAACGTGTACGTTTGCACTTCCCGGCCACAGGGAAGCTGCTAGCCGGGAATTCTCTGCCTGGTTCTACCCGCTGCCCGGAACGCTACGCAGGGCAAAAGCGATTCTCGTCCTCCGTGCTTGCTTTTTCTCAGAAAGAGCCGTGGTGTGCGTTTTCGCCGGAAAACGCTTTTTCGGCCGAAAACGTGTACGTTTGCACTTCCCGGCCACAGGGAAGCTGCTAGCCGGGAATTCTCTGCCTGGTTCTACCCGCTGCTCAGAACACTACGCAGGGCAAAAGCGATTCTGTCCTCCGTGCTTGCTTTTTCTCAGAAAGAGCCGTGGTGTGCGTTTTCGCCGGAAAACGCGTTTTCGGCCGAAAACGTGTACGTTTGCACTTCCCGGCCACAGGGAAGCTGCTAGCCGGGAATTCTCTGCCTGGTTCTACCCGCTGCCCGGAACGCTACGCAGGGCAAAAGCGATTCTCGTCCTCCGTGCTTGCTTTTTCTCAGAAAGAGCCGTGGTGTGCGTTTTCGCCGGTAAATGCGTTTTCGGCCGAAAACGTGTACGTTTGCACTTCCCGGCCACAGGGAAGCTGCTAGACGGGAATTCTCTGCCTGGTTCTACCCGCTGCCCGGAACGCTACGCAGGGCAAAAGCGATTCTCGTCCTCCGTGCTTGCTTTTTCTCAGAAAGAGCCGTGGTGTGCGTTTTCGCCGGAAAACGCGTTTTCGGCCGAAAACGTGTACGTTTGCACTTCCCCGCCACAGGGAAGCTGCTAGACGGGAATTCTCTACCTGGTTCTACCCGCTGCCCGGAACGCTACGCAGGGCAAAAGCGATTCTCGTCCTCCGTGCTTGCTTTTTCTCAGAAAGAGCCATGGTGTGCTTTTTCTCCGGAAAACGCGTTTTCGGCCGGAAACGTGTACGTTTGCACTTCCCGGCCACAGGGAAGCTGCTAGCCGGCAATTCGCTGCCTATTTCTACCCGCTGCTCAGAACGCTACGCAGGGCAAAAGCGATTCTCGTCCTCCGTGCTTGCTTTTTCTCAGAAAGAGCCGTGGTGTGCGTTTTCGCGGGAAAACGCGTTTTCGGCCGAAAACCTGTACGTTTGCACTTCCCGGCCACAGGGAAGCTGCTAGCCGGGAATTCTCTGCCTGGTTCTACCCGCTGCCCGGAACGCTACGCAGGGCAAAAGCGATTCTCGTCCTCCGTGCTTGCTTTTTCTCAGAAAGAGCCATGGTGTGCTTTTTCGCCGGAAAACGCGTTTTCGGGCGAAAACGTGTACGTTTGCACTTCCCGGCCACAGGGAAGCTGCTAGCCGGGAATTCTCTGCCTGGTTCTACCCGCTGCTCAGAACGCTACGCAGGGCAAAAGCGATTCTCGTCCTCCGTGCTTGCTTTTTCTCAGAAAGAGCCGTGGTGTGCGTTTTCGCCGGAAAACGCGTTTTCGGCCGAAAACGTGTACGTTTGCACTTCCCGGCCACAGGGAAGCTGCTAGCCTGGAATTCTCTGCCTGGTTCTACCCGCTGCCCGGAACGCTACGCAGGGCAAAAGCGATTCTCGTCCTCCGTGCTTGCTTTTTCTCAGAAAGAGCCGTGGTATGCGTTTTCGCCGGAAAACGCGTTTTCGGCCGAAAACGTGTACGTTTGCACTTCCCGGCCACAGGGAAGCTGCTAGCCGGGAATTCTCTGCCTGGTTCTACCCGCTGCCAGGAACGCTACGCAGGGCAAAAGCGATTCTCGTCCTCCGTGCTTGCTTTTTCTCAGAAAGAGCCGTGGTGTGCGTTTTCGCCGGAAAACGCGTTTTCGGCCGAAAACGTGTACGTTTGCACTTCCCGGCCACAGGGAAGCTGCTAGCCGGGAATTCTCTGCCTGGTTCTACCCGCTGCCCGGAACGCTACGCAGGGCAAAAGCGATTCTCGTCCTCCGTGCTTGCTTTTTCTCAGAAAGAGCCATGGTGTGCTTTTTCGCCGGAAAACGCGTTTTCGGCCGAAAACCTGTACGTTTGCACTTCCCGGCCACAGGGAAGCTGCTAGCCGGCAATTCGCTGCCTATTTCTACCCGCTGCTCAGAACGCAACACAGGGCAAAAGCGGTTCTCGTCCTCCGTGCTTGCTTTTTCTCAGAAAGAGCCGTGGTGTGCGTTTTCGCGGGAAAACGCATTTTCGGCTGAAAACGTGTACGTTTGCACTTCCCAGCCAGAGGGAAGCTGCTAGCCGGGAATTCTCTGCCTGGTTCTACCCGCTGCCCGGAACACTACGCAGGGCAAAAACGATTCTCGTCCTCCGTGCTTGCTTTTTCTCAGAAAGAGCCGTGGTGTGCGTTTTCGCTAGAAAACGCGTTTTCGGGCGAAAACGTGTACGTTTGCACTTCCCCGCCACAGGGAAGCTGCTAGCCGGGAATTCTCTGCCTGGTTATACCCGCTGCCCGGAACGCTACGCAGGGCAAAAGCGATTCTCGTCCTCCGTGCTTGCTTTTTCTCAGAAAGAGCCGTGGTGTGCGTTTTCGCCGGTAAACGCGTTTTCGGCCGAAAACGTGTACGTTTGCACTTCCCCGCCACAGGGAAGCTGCTAGCCGGGAATTCTCTGCCTGGTTCTACCCGCTGCCCGGAACGCTACGCAGGGCAAAAGCGATTCTCGTCCTCCGTGCTTGCTTTTTCTCAGAAAGAGCCGTGGTGTGCGTTTTCGCCGGAAAACGCGTTTTCGGCCGAAAACGTGTACGTTTGCACTTCCCGGCCACAGGGAAGCTGCTAGACGGGAATTCTCTGCCTGGTTCTACCCGCTGCCCGGAACGCTACGCAGGGCAAAAGCGATTCTCGTCCTCCGTGCTTGCTTTTTCTCAGAAAGAGCCATGGTGTGCTTTTTCGCCGGAAAACGCGTTTTCGGCCGAAAACGTGTACGTTTGCACTTCCCGGCCACAGGGAAGCTGCTAGCCGGGAATTCTCTGCCTGGTTCTACCCGCTGCTCAGAACGCTACGCAGGGCAAAAGCGATTCTCGTCCTCCGTGCTTGCTTTTTGTCAGAAAGAGCCGTGGTGTGCGTTTTCGCCGGAAAACGCGTTTTCGGCCGAAAACGTGTACGTTTGCACTTCCCCGCCACAGGGAAGCTGCTAGCCGGGAATTCTCTGCCTGGTTCTACCCGCTGCCGGGAACGCTACGCAGGGCAAAAGCGATTCTCGTCCTCCGTGCTTGCTTTTTCTCAGAAAGAGCCGTGGTGTGCGTTTTCGCCGGAAAACGCGTTTTCGGCCGAAAACGTGTACGTTTGCACTTCCCGGCCACAGGGAAGCTGCTAGCCGGGAATTCTCTGCCTGGTTCTACCCGCTGCCAGGAACGCTACGCAGGGCAAAAGCGATTCTCGTCCTCCGTGCTTGCTTTTTCTCAGAAAGAGCCGTGGTGTGCGTTTTCGCCGGAAAACGCGTTTTCGGCCGAAAACGTGTACGTTTGCACTTCCCGGCCACAGGGAAGCTGCTAGCCGGGAATTCTCTGCCTGGTTCTACCCGCTGCCCGGAACGCTACGCAGGGCAAAAGCGATTCTCGTCCTCCGTGCTTGCTTTTTCTCAGAAAGAGCCATGGTGTGCTTTCTCGCCGGAAAACGCGTTTTCGGCCGAAAACGTGTACGTTTGCACTTCCCGGCCACAGGGAAGCTGCTAGCCGGGAATTCTCTGCCTGGTTCTACCCGCTGCCCGGAACGCTACGCAGGGCAAAAGCGATTCTCGTCCTCCGTGCTTGCTTTTTCTCAGAAAGAGCCGTGGTGTGCGTTTTCGCCGGAAAACGCGTTTTCGGCCGAAAACGTGTACGTTTGCACTTCCCGGCCACAGGGAAGCTGCTAGCCGGGAATTCTCTGCCTGGTTCTACCCGCTGCCCGGAACGCTACGCAGGGCAAAAGCGATTCTCGTCCTCCGTGCTTGCTTTTTGTCAGAAAGAGCCATGGTGTGCTTTTTCGCCGGAAAACGCGTTTTCGGCCGAAAACGTGTACGTTTGCACTTCCCCGCCACAGGGAAGCTGCTAGCCGGGAATTCTCTGCCTGGTTCTACCCGCTGCCCGGAACGCTACGCAGGGCAAAAGCGATTCTCGTCCTCCGTGCTTGCTTTTTCTCAGAAAGAGCCATGGTGTGCTTTTTCGCCGGAAAACGCGTTTTCGGCCGAAAACGTGTACGTTTGCACTTCCCGGCCACAGGGAAGCTGCTAGCCGGGAATTCTCTGCCTGGTTCTACCCGCTGCCCGGAACGCTACGCAGGGCAAAAGCGATTCTCGTCCTCCGTGCTTGCTTTTCTCAGAAAGAGCCGTGGTGTGCGTTTTCGCCGGAAAACGCGTTTTCGGCCGAAAACGTGTACGTTTGCACTTCCCCGCCACAGGGAAGCTGCTAGCCGGGAATTCTCTGCCTGGTTCTACCCGCTGCCCGGAACGCTACGCAGGGCAAAAGCGATTCTCGTCCTCCGTGCTTGCTTTTTCTCAGAAAGAGCCGTGGTGTGCGTTTTCGCCGGAAAACGCGTTTTCGGCCGAAAACGTGTACGTTTGCACTTCCCCGCCACAGGGAAGCTGCTAGACGGGAATTCTCTACCTGGTTCTACCCGCTGCCCGGAACGCTACGCAGGGCAAAAGCGATTCTCGTCCTCCGTGCTTGCTTTTTCTCAGAAAGAGCCGTGGTGTGCGTTTTCGCCGGAAAACGCGTTTTCGGCCGAAAACGTGTACGTTTGCACTTCCCCGCCACAGGGAAGCTGCTAGACGGGAATTCTCTGCCTGGTTCTACCCGCTGCCGGGAACGCTACGCAGGGCAAAAGCGATTCTCGTCCTCCGTGCTTGCTTTTTCTCAGAAAGAGCCGTGGTGTGCGTTTTCGCCGGAAAACGCGTTTTCGGCCGAAAACGTGTACGTTTGCACTTCCCGGCCACAGGGAAGCTGCTAGCCGGGAATTCTCTGCCTGGTTCTACCCGCTGCCAGGAACGCTACGCAGGGCAAAAGCGATTCTCGTCCTCCGTGCTTGCTTTTTCTCAGAAAGAGCCGTGGTGTGCGTTTTCGCCGGAAAACGCGTTTTCGGCCGAAAACGTGTACGTTTGCACTTCCCGGCCACAGGGAAGCTGCTAGCCGGGAATTCTCTGCCTGGTTCTACCCGCTGCCCGGAACGCTACGCAGGGCAAAAGCGATTCTCGTCCTCCGTGCTTGCTTTTTCTCAGAAAGAGCCATGGTGTGCTTTCTCGCCGGAAAACGCGTTTTCGGCCGAAAACGTGTACGTTTGCAATTCCCGGCCACAGGGAAGCTGCTAGCCGGGAATTCTCTGCCTGGTTCTACCCGCTGCCCGGAACGCTACGCAGGGCAAAAGCGATTCTCGTCCTCCGTGCTTGCTTTTTCTCAGAAAGAGCCGTGGTGTGCGTTTTCGCCGGAAAACGCGTTTTCGGCCGAAAACGTGTACGTTTGCACTTCCCGGCCACAGGGAAGCTGCTAGCCGGGAATTCTCTGCCTGGTTCTACCCGCTGCCCGGAACGCTACGCAGGGCAAAAGCGATTCTCGTCCTCCGTGCTTGCTTTTTCTCAGAAAGAGCCATGGTGTGCTTTTTCACCGGAAAACGCGTTTTCGGCCGAAAACGTGTACGTTTGCACTTCCCGGCCACAGGGAAGCTGCTAGCCGGGAATTCTCTGCCTGGTTCTACCCGCTGCCCGGAACGCTACGCAGGGCAAAAGCGATTCTCGTCCTCCGTGCTTGCTTTTTCTCAGAAAGAGCCATGGTGTGCTTTTTCGCCGGAAAACGCGTTTTCGGCCGAAAACGTGTACGTTTGCACTTCCCGGCCACAGGGAAGCTGCTAGCCGGGAATTCTCTGCCTGGTTCTACCCGCTGCCCGGAACGCTACGCAGGGCAAAAGCGATTCTCGTCCTCCGTGCTTGCTTTTTCTCAGAAAGAGCCGTGGTGTGCGTTTTCGCCGGAAAACGCGTTTTCGGCCGAAAACGTGTACGTTTGCACTTCCCCGCCACAGGGAAGCTGCTAGTCGGGAATTCTCTGCCTGGTTCTACCCGCTGCCCGGAACGCTACGCAGGGCAAAAGCGATTCTCGTCCTCCGTGCTTGCTTTTTCTCAGAAAGAGCCGTGGTGTGCGTTTTCGCCGGAAAACGCGTTTTCGGCCGAAAACGTGTACGTTTGCACTTCCCGGCCACAGGGAAGCTGCTAGCCGGGAATTCTCTGCCTGGTTCTACCCGCTGCCAGGAACGCTACGCAGGGCAAAAGCGATTCTCGTCCTCCGTGCTTGCTTTTTCTCAGAAAGAGCCGTGGTGTGCGTTTTCGCCGGAAAACGCGTTTTCGGCCGAAAACGTGTACGTTTGCACTTCCCCGCCACAGGGAAGCTGCTAGCCGGGAATTCTCTGCCTGGTTCTACCCGCTGCCCGGAACGCTACGCAGGGCAAAAGCGATTCTCGTCCTCCGTGCTTGCTTTTTCTCAGAAAGAGCCATGGTGTGCTTTTTCGCCGGAAAACGCGTTTTCGGCCGAAAACCTGTACGTTTGCACTTCCCGGCCACAGGGAAGCTGCTAGCCCGCAATTCGCTGCCTATTTCTACCCGCTGCTCAGAACGCTACGCAGGGCAAAAGCGATTCTCGTCCTCCGTGCTTGCTTTTTCTCAGAAAGAGCCGTGGTGTGCGTTTTCGCCGGAAAACGCGTTTTCGGCCGAAAACGTGTACGTTTGCACTTCCCCGCCACAGGGAAGCTGCTAGCCGGGAATTCTCTGCCTGGTTCTACCCGCTGCCCGGAACGCTACGCAGGGCAAAAGCGATTCTCGTCCTCCGTGCTTGCTTTTTCTCAGAAAGAGCCATGGTGTGCTTTTTCGCCGGAAAACGCGTTTTCGGCCGAAAACCTGTACGTTTGCACTTCCCGGCCACAGGGAAGCTGCTAGCCGGCAATTCGCTGCCTATTTCTACCCGCTGCTCAGAACGCAACGCAGGGCAAAAGCGATTCTCGTCCTCCGTGCTTGCTTTTTCTCAGAAAGAGCCGTGGTGTGCGTTTTCGCCGGAAAACGCGTTTTCGGGCGAAAACGTGTACGTTTGCACTTCCCCGCCACAGGGAAGCTGCTAGCCGGGAATTCTCTGCCTGGTTATACCCGCTGCCCGGAACGCTACGCAGGGCAAAAGCGATTCTCGTCCTCCGTGCTTGCTTTTTCTCAGAAAGAGCCGTGGTGTGCGTTTTCGCCGGTAAACGCGTTTTCGGCCGAAAACGTGTACGTTTGCACTTCCCCGCCACAGGGAAGCTGCTAGCCGGGAATTCTCTGCCTGGTTCTACCCGCTGCCCGGAACGCTACGCAGGGCAAAAGCGATTCTCGTCCTCCGTGCTTGCTTTTTCTCAGAAAGAGCCGTGGTGTGCGTTTTCGCCGGAAAACGCGTTTTCGGCCGAAAACGTGTACGTTTGCACTTCCCGGCCACAGGGAAGCTGCTAGACGGGAATTCTCTGCCTGGTTCTACCCGCTGCCCGGAACGCTACGCAGGGCAAAAGCGATTCTCGTCCTCCGTGCTTGCTTTTTCTCAGAAAGAGCCATGGTGTGCTTTTTCGCCGGAAAACGCGTTTTCGGCCGAAAACGTGTACGTTTGCACTTCCCGGCCACAGGGAAGCTGCTAGCCGGGAATTCTCTGCCTGGTTCTACCCGCTGCCAGGAACGCTACGCAGGGCAAAAGCGATTCTCGTCCTCCGTGCTTGCTTTTTGTCAGAAAGAGCCGTGGTGTGCGTTTTCGCCGGAAAACGCGTTTTCGGCCGAAAACGTGTACGTTTGCACTTCCCCGCCACAGGGAAGCTGCTAGACGGGAATTCTCTGCCTGGTTCTACCCGCTGCCCGGAACGCTACGCAGGGCAAAAGCGATTCTCGTCCTCCGTGCTTGCTTTTTCTCAGAAAGAGCCGTGGTGTGCGTTTTCGCCGGAAAACGCGTTTTCGGCCGAAAACGTGTACGTTTGCACTTCCCGGCCACAGGGAAGCTGCTAGCCGGGAATTCTCTGCCTGGTTCTACCCGCTGCCAGGAACGCTACGCAGGGCAAAAGCGATTCTCGTCCTCCGTGCTTGCTTTTTCTCAGAAAGAGCCATGGTGTGCTTTCTCGCCGGAAAACGCGTTTTCGGCCGAAAACGTGTACGTTTGCAATTCCCGGCCACAGGGAAGCTGCTAGCCGGGAATTCTCTGCCTGGTTCTACCCGCTGCCCGGAACGCTACGCAGGGCAAAAGCGATTCTCGTCCTCCGTGCTTGCTTTTTCTCAGAAAGAGCCGTGGTGTGCGTTTTCGCCGGAAAACGCGTTTTCGGCCGAAAACGTGTACGTTTGCACTTCCCGGCCACAGGGAAGCTGCTAGCCGGGAATTCTCTGCCTGGTTCTACCCGCTGCCCGGAACGCTACGCAGGGCAAAAGCGATTCTCGTCCTCCGTGCTTGCTTTTTCTCAGAAAGAGCCGTGGTGTGCGTTTTCGCCGGAAAACGCGTTTTCGGCCGAAAACGTGTACGTTTGCACTTCCCGGCCACAGGGAAGCTGCTAGCCGGGAATTCTCTGCCTGGTTCTACCCGCTGCCCGGAACGCTACGCAGGGCAAAAGCGATTCTCGTCCTCCGTGCTTGCTTTTTCTCAGAAAGAGCCATGGTGTGCTTTTTCGCCGGAGAACGCGTTTTCGGCCGAAAACCTGTACGTTTGCACGTCCCGGCCACAGGGAAGCTGCTAGCCGGGAATTCTCTGCCTGGTTCTACCCGCTGCCCGGAACGCTACGCAGGGCAAAAGCGATTCTCGTCCTCCGTGCTTGCTTTTTCTCAGAAAGAGCCGTGGTGTGCGTTTTCGCCGGAAAACGCGTTTTCGGCCGAAAACGTGTACGTTTGCACTTCCCCGCCACAGGGAAGCTGCTAGCCGGGAATTCTCTGCCTGGTTCTACCCGCTGCCCGGAACGCTACGCAGGGCAAAAGCGATTCTCGTCCTCCGTGCTTGCTTTTTCTCAGAAAGAGCCGTGGTGTGCGTTTTCGCCGGAAAACGCGTTTTCGGCCGAAAACGTGTACGTTTGCACTTCCCGGCCACAGGGAAGCTGCTAGACGGGAATTCTCTACCTGGTTCTACCCGCTGCCCGGAACGCTACGCAGGGCAAAAGCGATTCTCGTCCTCCGTGCTTGCTTTTTCTCAGAAAGAGCCGTGGTGTGCGTTTTCGCCGGAAAACGCGTTTTCGGCCGAAAACGTGTACGTTTGCACTTCCCGGCCACAGGGAAGCTGCTAGCCGGGAATTCTCTGCCTGGTTCTACCCGCTGCCAGGAACGCTACGCAGGGCAAAAGCGATTCTCGTCCTCCGTGCTTGCTTTTTCTCAGAAAGAGCCGTGGTGTGCGTTTTCGCCGGAAAACGCGTTTTCGGCCGAAAACGTGTACGTTTGCACTTCCCGGCCACAGGGAAGCTGCTAGCCGGGAATTCTCTGCCTGGTTCTACCCGCTGCCCGGAACGCTACGCAGGGCAAAAGCGATTCTCGTCCTCCGTGCTTGCTTTTTCTCAGAAAGAGCCATGGTGTGCTTTCTCGCCGGAAAACGCGTTTTCGGCCGAAAACGTGTACGTTTGCAATTCCCGGCCACAGGGAAGCTGCTAGCCGGGAATTCTCTGCCTGGTTCTACCCGCTGCCCGGAACGCTACGCAGGGCAAAAGCGATTCTCGTCCTCCGTGCTTGCTTTTTCTCAGAAAGAGCCGTGGTGTGCGTTTTCGCCGGAAAACGCGTTTTCGGCCGAAAACGTGTACGTTTGCACTTCCCGGCCACAGGGAAGCTGCTAGCCGGGAATTCTCTGCCTGGTTCTACCCGCTGCCCGGAACGCTACGCAGGGCAAAAGCGATTCTCGTCCTCCGTGCTTGCTTTTTCTCAGAAAGAGCCATGGTGTGCTTTTTCGCCGGAAAACGCGTTTTCGGCCGAAAACGTGTACGTTTGCACTTCCCGGCCACAGGGAAGCTGCTAGCCGGGAATTCTCTGCCTGGTTCTACCCGCTGCCCGGAACGCTACGCAGGGCAAAAGCGATTCTCGTCCTCCGTGCTTGCTTTTTCTCAGAAAGAGCCATGGTGTGCTTTTTCGCCGGAAAACGCGTTTTCGGCCGAAAACGTGTACGTTTGCACTTCCCGGCCACAGGGAAGCTGCTAGCCGGGAATTCTCTGCCTGGTTCTACCCGCTGCCCGGAACGCTACGCAGGGCAAAAGCGATTCTCGTCCTCCGTGCTTGCTTTTTCTCAGAAAGAGCCGTGGTGTGCGTTTTCGCCGGAAAACGCGTTTTCGGCCGAAAACGTGTACGTTTGCACTTCCCCGCCACAGGGAAGCTGCTAGCCGGGAATTCTCTGCCGGGTTCTACCCGCTGCCCGGAACGCTACGCAGGGCAAAAGCGATTCTCGTCCTCCGTGCTTGCTTTTTCTCAGAAAGAGCCGTGGTGTGCGTTTTCGCCGGAAAACGCGTTTTCGGCCGAAAACGTGTACGTTTGCACTTCCCCGCCACAGGGAAGCTGCTAGACGGGAATTCTCTACCTGGTTCTACTCGCTGCCCGGAACGCTACGCAGGGCAAAAGCGATTCTCGTCCTCCGTGCTTGCTTTTTCTCAGAAAGAGCCGTGGTGTGCGTTTTCGCCGGAAAACGCGTTTTCGGCCGAAAACGTGTACGTTTGCACTTCCCGGCCACAGGGAAGCTGCTAGCCGGGAATTCTCTGCCTGGTTCAACACGCTGCTCAGAACACTACGCAGGGCAAAAGCGATTCTCGTCCTCCGTGCTTGCTTTTTCTCAGAAAGAGCCGTGGTGTGCGTTTTCGCCGGAAAACGCGTTTTCGGCCGAAAACGTGTACGTTTGCACTTCCCGGCCACAGGGAAGCTGCTAGCCGGGAATTCTCTGCCTGGTTCTACCCGCTGCCCGGAACGCTACGCAGGGCAAAAGCGATTCTCGTCCTCCGTGCTTGCTTTTTCTCAGAAAGAGCCATGGTGTGCTTTTTCGCCGGAAAACGCGTTTTCGGCCGAAAACCTGTACGTTTGCACTTCCCGGCCACAGGGAAGCTGCTAGCCGGCAATTCGCTGCCTATTTCTACCCGCTGCTCAGAACGCTACGCAGGGCAAAAGCGATTCTCGTCCTCCGTGCTTGCTTTTTCTCAGAAAGAGCCGTGGTGTGCGTTTTCGCCGGAAAACGCGTTTTCGGCCGAAAACGTGTACGTTTGCACTTCCCGGCCACAGGGAAGCTGCTAGCCGGGAATTCTCTGCCTGGTTCTACCCGCTGCCCGGAACGCAACGCAGGGCAAAAGCGATTCTCGTCCTCCGTGCTTGCTTTTTCTCAGAAAGAGCCGTGGTGTGCGTTTTCGCCGGAAAACGCGTTTTCGGCCGAAAACGTGTACGTTTGCACTTCCCCGCCACAGGGAAGGTGCTAGACGGAATTCTCTACCTGGTTCTACCCGCTGCCCGGAACGCTACGCAGGGCAAAAGCGATTCTCGTCCTCCGTGCTTGCTTTTTCTCAGAAAGAGCCATGGTGTGCTTTTTCTCCGGAAAACGCGTTTTCGGCCGGAAACGTGTACGTTTGCACTTCCCCGCCACAGGGAAGCTGCTAGCCGGCAATTCGCTGCCTATTTCTACCCGCTGCTCAGAACGCTACGCAGGGCAAAAGCGATTCTCGTCCTCCGTGCTTGCTTTTTCTCAGAAAGAGCCGTGGTGTGCGTTTTCGCGGGAAAACGCGTTTTCGGCCGAAAACCTGTACGTTTGCACTTCCCGGCCACAGGGAAGCTGCTAGCCGGGAATTCTCTGCCTGGTTCTACCCGCTGCCCGGAACGCTACGCAGGGCAAAAGCGATTCTCGTCCTCCGTGCTTGCTTTTTCTCAGAAAGAGCCGTGGTGTGCGTTTTCGCCGGAAAACGCGTTTTCGGCCGAAAACGTGTACGTTTGCACTTCCCCGCCACAGGGAAGCTGCTAGCCGGGAATTCTCTGCCTGGTTCTACCCGCTGCTCAGAACGCTACGCAGGGCAAAAGCGATTCTCGTCCTCCGTGCTTGCTTTTTCTCAGAAAGAGCCGTGGTGTGCGTTTTCGCCGGAAAACGCGTTTTCGGCCGAAAACGTGTACGTTTGCACTTCCCGGCCACAGGGAAGCTGCTAGCCGGGAATTCTCTGCCTGGTTCTACCCGCTGCCCGGAACGCTACGCAGGGCAAAAGCGATTCTCGTCCTCCGTGCTTGCTTTTTCTCAGAAAGAGCCGTGGTGTGCGTTTTCGCCGGTAAATGCGTTTTCGGCCGAAAACGTGTACGTTTGCACTTCCCGGCCACAGGGAAGCTGCTAGCCGGGAATTCTCTGCCTGGTTCTACCCGCTGCCAGGAACGCTACGCAGGGCAAAAGCGATTCTCGTCCTCCGTGCTTGCTTTTTCTCAGAAAGAGCCGTGGTGTGCGTTTTCGCCGGAAAACGCGTTTTCGGCCGAAAACGTGTACGTTTGCACTTCCCCGCCACAGGGAAGCTGCTAGACGGGAATTCTCTACCTGGTTCTACCCGCTGCCCGGAACGCTACGCAGGGCAAAAGCGATTCTCGTCCTCCGTGCTTGCTTTTTCTCAGAAAGAGCCATGGTGTGCTTTTTCTCCGGAAAACGCGTTTTCGGCCGGAAACGTGTACGTTTGCACTTCCCGGCCACAGGGAAGCTGCTAGCCGGCAATTCGCTGCCTATTTCTACCCGCTGCTCAGAACGCTACGCAGGGCAAAAGCGATTCTCGTCCTCCGTGCTTGCTTTTTCTCAGAAAGAGCCGTGGTGTGCGTTTTCGCCAGAAAACGCGTTTTCGGCCGAAAACCTGTACGTTTGCACTTCCCGGCCACAGGGAAGCTGCTAGCCGGGAATTCTCTGCCTGGTTCTACCCGCTGCCCGGAACGCTACGCAGGGCAAAAGCGATTCTCGTCCTCCGTGCTTGCTTTTTCTCAGAAAGAGCCGTGGTGTGCGTTTTCGCCGGAAAACGCGTTTTCGGCCGAAAACGTGTACGTTTGCACTTCCCCGCCACAGGGAAGCTGCTAGCCGGGAATTCTCTGCCTGGGTCTACCCGATGCTCAGAACACTACGCAGGGCAAAAGCGATTCTCGTCCTCCGTGCTTGCTTTTTCTCAGAAAGAGCCGTGGTGTGCGTTTTCGCCGGAAAACGCGTTTTCGGCCGAAAACGTGTACGTTTGCACTTCCCGGCCACAGGGAAGCTGCTAGACGGGAATTCTCTGCCTGGTTCTACCCGCTGCCCGGAACGCTACGCAGGGCAAAAGCGATTCTCGTCCTCCGTGCTTGCTTTTTCTCAGAAAGAGCCGTGGTGTGCGTTTTCGCCGGTAAATGCGTTTTCGGCCGAAAAAGTGTACGTTTGCACTTCCCGGCCACAGGGAAGCTGCTAGCCGGGAATTCTCTGCCTGGTTCTACCCGCTGCCCGGAACGCTACGCAGGACAAAAGCGATTCTCGTCCTCCGTGCTTGCTTTTTCTCAGAAAGAGCCGTGGTGTGCGTTTTCGCCGGAAAACGCGTTTTCGGCGAAAACGTGTACGTTTGCACTTCCCGGCCACAGGGAAGCTGCTAGCCGGGAATTCTCTGCCTGGTTCTACCCGCTGCCCGGAACGCTACGCAGGGCAAAAGCGATTCTCGTCCTCCGTGCTTGCTTTTTCTCAGAAAGAGCCGTGGTGTGAGTTTTCGCGGGAAAACGCGTTTTCGGCCGAAAACCTGTACGTTTGCACTTCCCGGCCACAGGGAAGCTGCTAGCCGGGAATTCTCTGCCTGGTTCTACCCGCTGCCCGGAACGCTACGCAGGGCAAAAGCGATTCTCGTCCTCCGTGCTTGCTTTTTCTCAGAAAGAGCCGTGGTGTGCGTTTTCGCCGGAAAACGCGTTTTCGGCCGAAAACGTGTACGTTTGCACTTCCCGGCCACAGGGAAGCTGCTAGCCGGGAATTCTCTGCCTGGTTCTACCCGCTGCCCGGAACGCTACGCAGGGCAAAAGCGATTCTCGTCCTCCGTGCTTGCTTTTTCTCAGAAAGAGCCATGGTGTGCTTTTTCGCCGGAAAACGCGTTTTCGGCCGAAAACGTGTACGTTTGCACTTCCCGGCCACAGGGAAGCTGCTAGCCGGGAATTCTCTGCCTGGTTCTACCCGCTGCTCAGAACGCTACGCAGGGCAAAAGCGATTCTCGTCCTCCGTGCTTGCTTTTTCTCAGAAAGAGCCGTGGTGTGCGTTTTCGCCGGAAAACGCGTTTTCGGCCGAAAACGTGTACGTTTGCACTTCCCCGCCACAGGGAAGCTGCTAGACGGGAATTCTCTGCCTGGTTCTACCCGCTGCCGGGAACGCTACGCAGGGCAAAAGCGATTCTCGTCCTCCGTGCTTGCTTTTTCTCAGAAAGAGCCGTGGTGTGCGTTTTCGCTGGAAAACGCGTTTTCGGCCGAAAACGTGTACGTTTGCACTTCCCGGCCACAGGGAAGCTGCTAGCCTGGAATTCTCTGCCTGGTTCTACCCGCTGCCCGGAACGCTACGCAGGGCAAAAGCGATTCTCGTCCTCCGTGCTTGCTTTTTCTCAGAAAGAGCCGTGGTGTGCGTTTTCGCCGGAAAACGCGTTTTCGGCCGAAAACGTGTACGTTTGCACTTCCCCGCCACAGGGAAGCTGCTAGACGGGAATTCTCTACCTGGTTCTACCCGCTGCCCGGAACGCTACGCAGGGCAAAAGCGATTCTCGTCCTCCGTGCTTGCTTTTTCTCAGAAAGAGCCATGGTGTGCTTTTTCTCCGGAAAACGCGTTTTCGGCCGGAAACGTGTACGTTTGCACTTCCCGGCCACAGGGAAGCTGCTAGCCGGCAATTCGCTGCCTATTTCTACCCGCTGCTCAGAACGCTACGCAGGGCAAAAGCGATTCTCGTCCTCCGTGCTTGCTTTTTCTCAGAAAGAGCCGTGGTGTGCGTTTTCGCGGGAAAACGCGTTTTCGGCCGAAAACCTGTACGTTTGCACTTCCCGGCCACAGGGAAGCTGCTAGCCGGGAATTCTCTGCCTGGTTCTACCCGCTGCCCGGAACGCTACGCAGGGCAAAAGCGATTCTCGTCCTCCGTGCTTGCTTTTTCTCAGAAAGAGCCGTGGTGTGCGTTTTCGCCGGAAAACGCGTTTTCGGCCGAAAACGTGTACGTTTGCACTTCCCGGCCACAGGGAAGCTGCTAGCCGGGAATTCTCTGCCTGGTTCTACCCGCTGCTCAGAACACTACGCAGGGCAAAAGCGATTCTCGTCCTCCGTGCTTGCTTTTTCTCAGAAAGAGCCGTGGTGTGCGTTTTCGCCGGAAAACGCGTTTTCGGCCGGAAACGTGTACGTTTGCACTTCCCGGCCACAGGGAAGCTGCTAGACGGGAATTCTCTGCCTGGTTCTACCCGCTGCCCGGAACGCTACGCAGGGCAAAAGCGATTCTCGTCCTCCGTGCTTGCTTTTTCCCAGAAAGAGCCGTGGTGTGCGTTTTCGCCGGAAAACGCGTTTTCGGCCGAAAACGTGTACGTTTGCACTTCCCGGCCACAGGGAAGCTGCTAGACGGGAATTCTCTGCCTGGTTCTACCCGCTGCCAGGAACGCTACGCAGGGCAAAAGCGATTCTCGTCCTCCGTGCTTGCTTTTTCTCAGAAAGAGCCGTGGTGTGCGTTTTCGCCGGTAAACGCGTTTTCGGCCGAAAACGTGTACGTTTGCACTTCCCGGCCACAGGGAAGCTGCTAGCCGGGAATTCTCTGCCTGGTTCTACCCGCTGCCCGGAACGCTACGCAGGGCAAAAGCGATTCTCGTCCTCCGTGCTTGCTTTTTCTCAGAAAGAGCCGTGGTGTGAGTTTTCGCGGGAAAACGCGTTTTCGGCCGAAAACCTGTACGTTTGCACTTCCCGGCCACAGGGAAGCTGCTAGCCGGGAATTCTCTGCCTGGTTCTACCCGCTGCCCGGAACGCTACGCAGGGCAAAAGCGATTCTCGTCCTCCGTGCTTGCTTTTTCTCAGAAAGAGCCGTGGTGTGCGTTTTCGCCGGTAAACGCGTTTTCGGCCGAAAACGTGTACGTTTGCACTTCCCCGCCACAGGGAAGCTGCTAGCCGGGAATTGTCTGCCTGGTTCTACCCGCTGCCCGGAACGCTACGCAGGGCAAAAGCGATTCTCGTCCTCCGTGCTTGCTTTTTCTCAGAAAGAGCCGTGGTGTGCGTTTTCGCCGGAAAACGCGTTTTCGGCCGAAAACGTGTACGTTTGCACTTCCCGGCCACAGGGAAGCTGCTAGCCGGGAATTCTCTGCCTGGTTCTACCCGCTGCTCAGAACGCTACGCAGGGCAAAAGCGATTCTCGTCCTCCGTGCTTGCTTTTTCTCAGAAAGAGCCGTGGTGTGCGTTTTCGCCGGAAAACGCGTTTTCGGCCGAAAACGTGTACGTTTGCACTTCCCCGCCACAGGGAAGCTGCTAGACGGGAATTCTCTGCCTGGTTCTACCCGCTGCCGGGAACGCTACGCAGGGCAAAAGCGATTCTCGTCCTCCGTGCTTGCTTTTTCTCAGAAAGAGCCGTGGTGTGCGTTTTCGCTGGAAAACGCGTTTTCGGCCGAAAACGTGTACGTTTGCACTTCCCGGCCACAGGGAAGCTGCTAGCCTGGAATTCTCTGCCTGGTTCTACCCGCTGCCCGGAACGCTACGCAGGGCAAAAGCGATTCTCGTCCTCCGTGCTTGCTTTTTCTCAGAAAGAGCCGTGGTGTGCGTTTTCGCCGGAAAACGCGTTTTCGGCCGAAAACGTGTACGTTTGCACTTCCCCGCCACAGGGAAGCTGCTAGACGGGAATTCTCTACCTGGTTCTACCCGCTGCCCGGAACGCTACGCAGGGCAAAAGCGATTCTCGTCCTCCGTGCTTGCTTTTTCTCAGAAAGAGCCATGGTGTGCTTTTTCTCCGGAAAACGCGTTTTCGGCCGGAAACGTGTACGTTTGCACTTCCCGGCCACAGGGAAGCTGCTAGCCGGCAATTCGCTGCCTATTTCTACCCGCTGCTCAGAACGCTACGCAGGGCAAAAGCGATTCTCGTCCTCCGTGCTTGCTTTTTCTCAGAAAGAGCCGTGGTGTGCGTTTTCGCGGGAAAACGCGTTTTCGGCCGAAAACCTGTACGTTTGCACTTCCCGGCCACAGGGAAGCTGCTAGCCGGGAATTCTCTGCCTGGTTCTACCCGCTGCCCGGAACGCTACGCAGGGCAAAAGCGATTCTCGTCCTCCGTGCTTGCTTTTTCTCAGAAAGAGCCGTGGTGTGCGTTTTCGCCGGAAAACGCGTTTTCGGCCGAAAACGTGTACGTTTGCACTTCCCGGCCACAGGGAAGCTGCTAGCCGGGAATTCTCTGCCTGGTTCTACCCGCTGCTCAGAACACTACGCAGGGCAAAAGCGATTCTCGTCCTCCGTGCTTGCTTTTTCTCAGAAAGAGCCGTGGTGTGCGTTTTCGCCGGAAAACGCGTTTTCGGCCGGAAACGTGTACGTTTGCACTTCCCGGCCACAGGGAAGCTGCTAGACGGGAATTCTCTGCCTGGTTCTACCCGCTGCCCGGAACGCTACGCAGGGCAAAAGCGATTCTCGTCCTCCGTGCTTGCTTTTTCCCAGAAAGAGCCGTGGTGTGCGTTTTCGCCGGAAAACGCGTTTTCGGCCGAAAACGTGTACGTTTGCACTTCCCGGCCACAGGGAAGCTGCTAGACGGGAATTCTCTGCCTGGTTCTACCCGCTGCCAGGAACGCTACGCAGGGCAAAAGCGATTCTCGTCCTCCGTGCTTGCTTTTTCTCAGAAAGAGCCGTGGTGTGCGTTTTCGCCGGTAAACGCGTTTTCGGCCGAAAACGTGTACGTTTGCACTTCCCGGCCACAGGGAAGCTGCTAGCCGGGAATTCTCTGCCTGGTTCTACCCGCTGCCCGGAACGCTACGCAGGGCAAAAGCGATTCTCGTCCTCCGTGCTTGCTTTTTCTCAGAAAGAGCCGTGGTGTGAGTTTTCGCGGGAAAACGCGTTTTCGGCCGAAAACCTGTACGTTTGCACTTCCCGGCCACAGGGAAGCTGCTAGCCGGGAATTCTCTGCCTGGTTCTACCCGCTGCCCGGAACGCTACGCAGGGCAAAAGCGATTCTCGTCCTCCGTGCTTGCTTTTTCTCAGAAAGAGCCGTGGTGTGCGTTTTCGCCGGTAAACGCGTTTTCGGCCGAAAACGTGTACGTTTGCACTTCCCCGCCACAGGGAAGCTGCTAGCCGGGAATTGTCTGCCTGGTTCTACCCGCTGCCCGGAACGCTACGCAGGGCAAAAGCGATTCTCGTCCTCCGTGCTTGCTTTTTCTCAGAAAGAGCCGTGGTGTGCGTTTTCGCCGGAAAACGCGTTTTCGGCCGAAAACGTGTACGTTTGCACTTCCCGGCCACAGGGAAGCTGCTAGCCGGGAATTCTCTGCCTGGTTCTACCCGCTGCCCGGAACGCTACGCAGGGCAAAAGCGATTCTCGTCCTCCGTGCTTGCTTTTTCTCAGAAAGAGCCGTGGTGTGCGTTTTCGCCGGAAAACGCGTTTTCGGCCGAAAACGTGTACGTTTGCACTTCCCCGCCACAGGGAAGCTGCTAGCCGGGAATTCTCTGCCTGGTTCTACCCGCTGCCCGGAACGCTACGCAGGGCAAAAGCGATTCTCGTCCTCCGTGCTTGCTTTTTCCCAGAAAGAGCCGTGGTGTGCGTTTTCGCCGGTAAACGCGTTTTCGGCCGAAAACGTGTACGTTTGCACTTCCCCGCCACAGGGAATCTGCTAGACGGGAATTCTCTGCCTGGTTCTACCCGCTGCCCGGAACGCTACGCAGGGCAAAAGCGATTCTCGTCCTCCGTGCTTGCTTTTTCTCAGAAAGAGCCGTGGTGTGCGTTTTCGCCGGTAAACGCGTTTACGGCCGAAAACGTGTACGTTTGCACTTCCCCGCCACAGGGAAGCTGCTAGACGGGAATTCTCTGCCTGGTTCTACCCGCTGCCCGGAACGCTACGCAGGGCAAAAGCGATTCTCGTCCTCCGTGCTTGCTTTTTCTCAGAAAGAGCCATGGTGTGCTTTTTCGCCGGAAAACGCGTTTTCGGCCGAAAACGTGTACGTTTGCACTTCCCGGCCACAGGGAAGCTGCTAGCCGGCAATTCGCTGCCTATTTCTACCCGCTGCTCAGAACGCTACGCAGGGCAAAAGCGATTCTCGTCCTCCGTGCTTGCTTTTTCTCAGAAAGAGCCGTGGTGTGCGTTTTCGCCGGAAAACGCGTTTTCGGCCGAAAACGTGTACGTTTGCACTTCCCCGCCACAGGGAAGCTGCTAGCCGGGAATTGTCTGCCTGGTTCTACCCGCTGCCCGGAACGCTACGCAGGGCAAAAGCGATTCTCGTCCTCCGTGCTTGCTTTTTCTCAGAAAGAGCCATGGTGTGCTTTTTCGCCGGAAAACGCGTTTTCGGCCGAAAACGTGTACGTTTGCACTTCCCGGCCACAGGGAAGCTGCTAGCCGGGAATTCTCTGCCTGGTTCTACCCGCTGCTCAGAACGCTACTCAGGGCAAAAGCGATTCTCGTCCTCCGTGCTTGCTTTTTCTCAGAAAGAGCCGTGGTGTGCGTTTTCGCCGGAAAACGCGTTTTCGGCCGAAAACGTGTACGTTTGCACTTCCCCGCCACAGGGAAGCTGCTAGCCGGGAATTCTCTGCCTGGTTCTACCCGCTGCCGGGAACGCTACGCAGGGCAAAAGCGATTCTCGTCCTCCGTGCTTGCTTTTTCTCAGAAAGAGCCGTGGTGTGCGTTTTCGCCGGAAAACGCGTTTTCGGCCGAAAACGTGTACGTTTGCACTTCCCGGCCACAGGGAAGCTGCTAGCCGGGAATTCTCTGCCTGGTTCTACCCGCTGCCCGGAACGCTACGCAGGGCAAAAGCGATTCTCGTCCTCCGTGCTTGCTTTTTCTCAGAAAGAGCCGTGGTGTGCGTTTTCGCCGGAAAACGCGTTTTCGGCCGAAAACGTGTACGTTTGCACTTCCCGGCCACAGGGAAGCTGCTAGCCGGGAATTCTCTGCCTGGTTCTACCCGCTGCCAGGAACGCTACGCAGGGCAAAAGCGATTCTCGTCCTCCGTGCTTGCTTTTTCTCAGAAAGAGCCGTGGTGTGCGTTTTCGCCGGAAAACGCGTTTCCGGCCGAAAACGTGTACGTTTGCACTTCCCGGCCACAGGGAAGCTGCTAGCCGGGAATTCTCTGCCTGGTTCTACCCGCTGCCCGGAACGCTACGCAGGGCAAAAGCGATTCTCGTCCTCCGTGCTTGCTTTTTCTCAGAAAGAACCATGGTGTGCTTTTTCGCCGGAAAACGCGTTTTCGGCCGAAAACCTGTACGTTTGCACTTCCCGGCCACAGGGAAGCTGCTAGCCGGCAATTCGCTGCCTATTTCTACCCGCTGCTCAGAACGCTACGCAGGGCAAAAGCGATTCTCGTCCTCCGTGCTTGCTTTTTCTCAGAAAGAGCCGTGGTGTGCGTTTGCGCTAGAAAACGCGTTTTCGGCCGAAAACGTGTACGTTTGCACTTCCCCGCCACAGGGAAGCTGCTAGCCGGGAATTCTCTGCCTGGTTATACCCGCTGCCCGGAACGCTACGCAGGGCAAAAGCGATTCTCGTCCTCCGTGCTTGCTTTTTCTCAGAAAGAGCCGTGGTGTGCGTTTTCGCCGGTAAACGCGTTTTCTGCCGAAAACGTGTACGTTTGCACTTCCCCGCCACAGGGAAGCTGCTAGCCGGGAATTCTCTGCCTGGTTCTACCCGCTGCCCGGAACGCTACGCAGGGCAAAAGCGATTCTCGTCCTCCGTGCTTGCTTTTTCTCAGAAAGAGCCATGGTGTGCTTTTTCGCCGGAAAACGCGTTTTCGGCCGAAAACGTGTACGTTTGCACTTCCCGGCCACAGGGAAGCTGCTAGCCGGGAATTCTCTGCCTGGTTCTACCCGCTGCTCAGAACGCTACTCAGGGCAAAAGCGATTCTCGTCCTCCGTGCTTGCTTTTTCTCAGAAAGAGCCGTGGTGTGCGTTTTCGCCGGAAAACGCGTTTTCGGCCGAAAACGTGTACGTTTGCACTTCCCCGCCACAGGGAAGCTGCTAGCCGGGAATTCTCTGCCTGGTTCTACCCGCTGCCGGGAACGCTACGCAGGGCAAAAGCGATTCTCGTCCTCCGTGCTTGCTTTTTCTCAGAAAGAGCCGTGGTGTGCGTTTTCGCCGGAAAACGCGTTTTCGGCCGAAAACGTGTACGTTTGCACTTCCCGGCCACAGGGAAGCTGCTAGCCGGGAATTCTCTGCCTGGTTCTACCCGCTGCCCGGAACGCTACGCAGGGCAAAAGCGATTCTCGTCCTCCGTGCTTGCTTTTTCTCAGAAAGAGCCGTGGTGTGCGTTTTCGCCGGAAAACGCGTTTTCGGCCGAAAACGTGTACGTTTGCACTTCCCGGCCACAGGGAAGCTGCTAGCCGGGAATTCTCTGCCTGGTTCTACCCGCTGCCAGGAACGCTACGCAGGGCAAAAGCGATTCTCGTCCTCCGTGCTTGCTTTTTCTCAGAAAGAGCCGTGGTGTGCGTTTTCGCCGGAAAACGCGTTTCCGGCCGAAAACGTGTACGTTTGCACTTCCCGGCCACAGGGAAGCTGCTAGCCGGGAATTCTCTGCCTGGTTCTACCCGCTGCCCGGAACGCTACGCAGGGCAAAAGCGATTCTCGTCCTCCGTGCTTGCTTTTTCTCAGAAAGAACCATGGTGTGCTTTTTCGCCGGAAAACGCGTTTTCGGCCGAAAACGTGTACGTTTGCACTTCCCGGCCACAGGGAAGCTGCTAGCCGGCAATTCGCTGCCTATTTCTACCCGCTGCTCAGAACGCTACGCAGGGCAAAAGCGATTCTCGTCCTCCGTGCTTGCTTTTTCTCAGAAAGAGCCGTGGTGTGCGTTTTCGCTAGAAAACGCGTTTTCGGCCGAAAACGTGTACGTTTGCACTTCCCCGCCACAGGGAAGCTGCTAGCCGGGAATTCTCTGCCTGGTTATACCCGCTGCCCGGAACGCTACGCAGGGCAAAAGCGATTCTCGTCCTCCGTGCTTGCTTTTTCTCAGAAAGAGCCGTGGTGTGCGTTTTCGCCGGTAAACGCGTTTTCTGCCGAAAACGTGTACGTTTGCACTTCCCCGCCACAGGGAAGCTGCTAGCCGGGAATTCTCTGCCTGGTTCTACCCGCTGCCCGGAACGCTACGCAGGGCAAAAGCGATTCTCGTCCTCCGTGCTTGCTTTTTCTCAGAAAGAGCCGTGGTGTGCGTTTTCGCCGGAAAACGCGTTTTCGGCCGAAAACGTGTACGTTTGCACTTCCCGGCCACAGGGAAGCTGCTAGCCGGGAATTCTCTGCCTGGTTCTACCCGCTGCCAGGAACGCTACGCAGGGCAAAAGCGATTCTCGTCCTCCGTGCTTGCTTTTTCTCAGAAAGAGCCGTGGTGTGCGTTTTCGCCGGAAAACGCGTTTTCGGCCGAAAACGTGTACGTTTGCACTTCCCGGCCACAGGGAAGCTGCTAGCCGGGAATTCTCTGCCTGGTTCTACCCGCTGCCCAGAACGCTACGCAGGGCAAAAGCGATTCTCGTCCTCCGTGCTTGCTTTTTCTCAGAAAGAACCATGGTGTGCTTTTTCGCCGGAAAACGCGTTTTCGGCCGAAAACCTGTACGTTTGCACTTCCCGGCCACAGGGAAGCTGCTAGCCGGCAATTCGCTGCCTATTTCTACCCGCTGCTCAGAACGCTACGCAGGGCAAAAGCGATTCTCGTCCTCCGTGCTTGCTTTTTCTCAGAAAGAGCCGTGGTGTGCGTTTTCGCCAGAAAACGCGTTTTCGGCCGAAAACGTGTACGTTTGCACTTCCCCGCCACAGGGAAGCTGCTAGCCGGGAATTCTCTGCCTGGTTATACCCGCTGCCCGGAACGCTACGCAGGGCAAAAGCGATTCTCGTCCTCCGTGCTTGCTTTTTCTCAGAAAGAGCCGTGGTGTGCGTTTTCGCCGGAAAACGCGTTTTCGGCCGAAAACGTGTACGTTTGCACTTCCCGGCCACAGGGAAGCTGCTAGCCGGGAATTCTCTGCCTGGTTCTACCCGCTGCCAGGAACGCTACGCAGGGCAAAAGCGATTCTCGTCCTCCGTGCTTGCTTTTTCTCAGAAAGAGCCGTGGTGTGCGTTTTCGCCGGAAAACGCGTTTTCGGCCGAAAACGTGTACGTTTGCACTTCCCGGCCACAGGGAAGCTGCTAGACGGGAATTCTCTGCCTGGTTCTACCCGCTGCCCGGAACGCTACGCAGGGCAAAAGCGATTCTCGTCCTCCGTGCTTGCTTTTTCTCAGAAAGAGCCATGGTGTGCTTTTCCGCCGGAAAACGCGTTTTCGGCCGAAAACGTGTACGTTTGCACTTCCCGGCCACAGGGAAGCTGCTAGCCGGGAATTCTCTGCCTGGTTCTACCCGCTGCCCGGAACGCTACGCAGGGCAAAAGCGATTCTCGTCCTCCGTGCTTGCTTTTTCTCAGAAAGAGCCATGGTGTGCTTTTTCGCCGGAAAACGCGTTTTCGGCCGAAAACGTGTACGTTTGCAATTCCCGGCCACAGGGAAGCTGCTAGCCGGGAATTCTCTGCCTGGTTCTACGCGCTGCCAGGAACGCTACGCAGGGCAAAAGCGATTCTCGTCCTCCGTGCTTGCTTTTTCTCAGAAAGAGCCGTGGTGTGCGTTTTCGCCGGAAAACGCGTTTTCGGCCGAAAACGTGTACGTTTGCACTTCCCCGCCACAGGGAAGCTGCTAGCCGGGAATTCTCTGCCTGGTTCTACCCGCTGCCCGGAACGCTACGCAGGGCAAAAGCGATTCTCGTCCTCCGTGCTTGCTTTTTCTCAGAAAGAGCCATGGTGTGCTTTTTCGCCGGAAAACGCGTTTTCGGCCGAAAACGTGTACGTTTGCACTTCCCGGCCACAGGGAAGCTGCTAGCCGGGAATTCTCTGCCTGGTTCTACCCGCTGCTCAGAACGCTACGCAGGGCAAAAGCGATTCTCGTCCTCCGTGCTTGCTTTTTCTCAGAAAGCGCCGTGGTGTGCGTTTTCGCCGGAAAACGCGTTTTCGGCCGAAAACGTGTACGTTTGCACTTCCCCGCCACAGGGAAGCTGCTAGCCGGGAATTCTCTGCCTGGTTCTATCCGCTGCCCGGAACGCTACGCAGGGCAAAAGCGATTCTCGTCCTCCGTGCTTGCTTTTTCTCAGAAAGAGCCATGGTGTGCTTTTTCGCGGGAAAACGCGTTTTCGGCCGAAAACGTGTACGTTTGCACTTCCCGGCCACAGGGAAGCTGCTAGCCGGCAATTCGCTGCCTATTTCTACCCGCTGCTCAGAACGCTGCGCAGGGCAAAAGCGATTCTCGTCCTCCGTGCTTGCTTTTTCTCAGAAAGAGCCGTGGTGTGCGTTTTCGCCGGAAAACGCGTTTTCGGCCGAAAACGTGTACGTTTGCACTTCCCCGCCACAGGGAAGCTGCTAGACGGGAATTCTCTACCTGGTTCTACCCGCTGCCCGGAACGCTACGCAGGGCAAAAGCGATTCTCGTCCTCCGTGCTTGCTTTTTCTCAGAAAGAGCCGTGGTGTGCGTTTTCGCCGGAAAACGCGTTTTCGGCCGAAAACGTGTACGTTTGCACTTCCCCGCCACAGGGAAGCTGCTAGACGGGAATTCTCTACCTGGTTCTACCCGCTGCCCGGAACGCTACGCAGGGCAAAAGCGATTCTCGTCCTCCGTGCTTGCTTTTTCTCAGAAAGAGCCATGGTGTGCTTTTTCGCCGGAAAACGCGTTTTCGGCCGGAAACGTGTACGTTTGCACTTCCCGGCCACAGGGAAGCTGCTAGCCGGCAATTCGCTGCCTATTTCTACCCGCTGCTCAGAACGCTACGCAGGGCAAAAGCGATTCTCGTCCTCCGTGCTTGCTTTTTCTCAGAAAGAGCCGTGGTGTGCGTTTTCGCGGGAAAACGCGTTTTCGGCCGAAAACGTGTACGTTTGCACTTCCCGGCCACAGGGAAGCTGCTAGCCGGGAATTCTCTGCCTGGTTCTACCCGCTGCCCGGAACGCTACGCAGGGCAAAAGCGATTCTCGTCCTCCGTGCTTGCTTTTTCTCAGAAAGAGCCGTGGTGTGCGTTTTCGCCGGAAAACGCGTTTTCGGCCGAAAACGTGTACGTTTGCACTTCCCGGCCACAGGGAAGCTGCTAGCCGGGAATTCTCTGCCTGGTTCTACACGCTGCTCAGAACACTACGCAGGGCAAAAGCGATTCTCGTCCTCCGTGCTTGCTTTTTCTCAGAAAGAGCCGTGGTGTGCGTTTTCGCCGGAAAACGCGTTTTCGGCCGAAAACGTGTACGTTTGCACTTCCCGGCCACAGGGAAGCTGCTAGCCGGGAATTCTCTGCCTGGTTCTACCCGCTGCCCGGAACGCTACGCAGGGCAAAAGCGATTCTCGTCCTCCGTGCTTGCTTTTTCCCAGAAAGAGCCGTGGTGTGCGTTTTCGCCGGAAAACGCGTTTTCGGCCGAAAACGTGTACGTTTGCACTTCCCGGCCACAGGGAAGCTGCTAGACGGGAATTCTCTGCCTGGTTCTACCCGCTGCCCGGAACGCTACGCAGGGCAATAGCGATTCTCGTCCTCCGTGCTTGCTTTTTCTCAGAAATAGCCGTGGTGTGCGTTTTCGCCGGAAAATGCGTTTTCGGCCGAAAACGTGTACGTTTGCACTTCCCGGCCACAGGGAAGCTGCTAGCCGGGATTTCTCTGCCTGGTTCTACCCGCTGCCCGGAACGCTACGCAGGGCAAAAGCGATTCTCGTCCTCCGTGCTTGCTTTTTCTCAGAAAGAGCCGTGGTGTGCGTTTTCGCCGGAAAACGCGTTTTCGGCGAAAACGTGTACGTTTGCACTTCCCGGCCACAGGGAAGCTGCTAGCCGGGAATTCTCTGCCTGGTTCTACCCGCTGCCCGGAACGCTACGCAGGGCAAAAGCGATTCTCGTCCTCCGTGCTTGCTTTTTCTCAGAAAGAGCCGTGGTGTGCGTTTTCGCGGGAAAACGCGTTTTCGGCCGAAAACCTGTACGTTTGCACTTCCCGGCCACAGGGAAGCTGCTAGCCGGGAATTCTCTGCCTGGTTCTACCCGCTGCCCGGAACGCTACGCAGGGCAAAAGCGATTCTCGTCCTCCGTGCTTGCTTTTTCTCAGAAAGAGCCGTGGTGTGCGTTTTCGCGGGAAAACGCGTTTTCGGCCGAAAACGTGTACGTTTGCACTTCCCGGCCACAGGGAAGCTGCTAGCCGGGAATTCTCTGCCTGGTTCTACCCGCTGCCCGGAACGCTACGCAGGGCAAAAGCGATTCTCGTACTCCGTGCTTGCTTTTTCTCAGAAAGAGCCGTGGTGTGCGTTTTCGCCGGAAAACGCGTTTTCGGCCGAAAACGTGTACGTTTGCACTTCCCGGCCACAGGGAAGCTGCTAGCCGGGAATTCTCTGCCTGGTTCTACCCGCTGCCCGGAACGCTACGCAGGGCAAAAGCGATTCTCGTCCTCCGTGCTTGCTTTTTCTCAGAAAGAGCCGTGGTGTGCGTTTTCGCCGGAAAACGCGTTTTCGGCTGAAAACGTGTACGTTTGCACTTCCCCACCACAGGGAAGCTGCTAGACGGGAATTCTCTGCCTGATTCTACCCGCTGCCAGGAACGCTACGCAGGGCAAAAGCGATTCTCGTCCTCCGTGCTTGCTTTTTCTCAGAAAGAGCCGTGGTGTGCGTTTTCGCCGGAAAACGCGTTTTCGGCCGAAAACGTGTACGTTTGCACTTCCCGGCCACAGGGAAGCTGCTAGCCGGGAATTCTCTGCCTGGTTCTACCCGCTGCCCGGAACGCTACGCAGGGCAAAAGCGATTCTCGTCCTCCGTGCTTGCTTTTTCTCAGAAAGAGCCGTGGTGTGCGTTTTCGCCGGAAAACGCGTTTTCGGCCGAAAACGTGTACGTTTGCACTTCCCGGCCACAGGGAAGCTGCTAGCCGGGAATTCTCTGCCTGGTTCTACCCGCTGCCCGGAACGCTACGCAGGGCAAAAGCGATTCTCGTCCTCCGTGCTTGCTTTTTCTCAGAAAGAGCCATGGTGTGCTTTTTCGCCGGAAAACGCGTTTTCGGCCGAAAACCTGTACGTTTGCACTTCCCGGCCACAGGGAAGCTGCTAGCCGGCAATTCGCTGCCTATTTCTACCCGCTGCTCAGAACGCTACGCAGGGCAAAAGCGGTTCTCGTCCTCCGTGCTTGCTTTTTCTCAGAAAGAGCCGTGGTGTGCGTTTTCGCCGGAAAACGCGTTTTCGGCCGAAAACGTGTACGTTTGCACTTCCCGCCACAGGGAAGCTGCTAGACGGGAATTCTCTACCTGGTTCTACCCGCTGCCCGGAACGCTACGCAGGGCAAAAGCGATTCTCGTCCTCCGTGCTTGCTTTTTCTCAGAAAGAGTCGTGGTGTGCGTTTTCGCCGGAAAACGCGTTTTCGGCCGAAAACGTGTACGTTTGCACTTCCCCGCCACAGGGAAGCTGCTAGCCGGGAATTCTCTGCCTGGTTCTACCCGCTGCCCGGAACGCTACGCAGGGCAAAAGCGATTCTCGTCCTCCGTGCTTGCTTTTTCTCAGAAAGAGCCATGGTGTGCTTTTTCTCCGGAAAACGCGTTTTCGGCCGGAAACGTGTACGTTTGCACTTCCCGGCCACAGGGAAGCTGCTAGCCGGCAATTCGCTGCCTATTTCTACCCGCTGCTCAGAACGCTACGCAGGGCAAAAGCGATTCTCGTCCTCCGTGCTTGCTTTTTCTCAGAAAGAGCCGTGGTGTGCGTTTTCGCGGGAAAACGCGTTTTCGGCCGAAAACCTGTACGTTTGCACTTCCCGGCCACAGGGAAGCTGCTAGCCGGGAATTCTCTGCCTGGTTCTACCCGCTGCTCAGAACACTACGCAGGGCAAAAGCGATTCTCGTCCTCCGTGCTTGCTTTTTCTCAGAAAGAGCTGTGGTGTGCGTTTTCGCCGGAAAACGCGTTTTCGGCCGAAAACGTGTACGTTTGCACTTCCCGGCCACAGGGAAGCTGCTAGCCGGGAATTCTCTGCCTGGTTCTACCCGCTGCCCGGAACGCTACGCAGGGCAAAAGCGATTCTCGTCCTCCGTGCTTGCTTTTTCTCAGAAAGAGCCGTGGTGTGCGTTTTCGCCGGTAAACGCGTTTTCGGCCGAAAACGTGTACGTTTGCACTTCCCCGCCACAGGGAAGGTGGTAGCCGGGAATTCTCTGCCTGGTTCTACCCGCTGCCCGGAACGCTACGCAGGGCAAAAGCGATTCTCGTCCTCCGTGCTTGCTTTTTCTCAGAAAGAGCCGTGGTGTGCGTTTTCGCCGGTAAACGCGTTTTCGGCCGAAAACGTGTAAGTTTGCACTTCCCCGCCACAGGGAAGCTGCTAGCCGGGAATTCTCTGCCTGGTTCTACCCGCTGCCCGGAACGCTACGCAGGGCAAAAGCGGTTCTCGTCCTCCGTGCTTGCTTTTTCTCAGAAAGAGCCGTGGTGTGTGTTTTCGCCGGAAAACGCGTTTTCGGCCGAAAACGTGTACGTTTGCACTTCCCCGCCACAGGGAAGCTGCTAGCCGGGAATTCTCTGCCTGGTTCTACCCGCTGCCCGGAACGCTACGCAGGGCAAAAGCGATTCTCGTCCTCCGTGCTTGCTTTTTCCCAGAAAGAGCCGTGGTGTGCGTTTTCGCCGGAAAACGCGTTTTCGGCCGAAAACGTGTACGTTTGCACTTCCCGGCCACAGGGAAGCTGCTAGCCGGGAATTCTCTGCCTGGTTCTACCCGCTGCCCGGAACGCTACGCAGGGCAAAAGCGATTCTCGTCCTCCGTGCTTGCTTTTTCTCAGAAAGAGCCATGGTGTGCTTTTTCGCCGGAAAACGCGTTTTCGGCCGAAAACGTGTACGTTTGCACTTCCCGGCCACAGGGAAGCTGCTAGCCGGGAATTCTCTGCCTGGTTCTACCCGCTGCTCAGAACGCTACGCAGGGCAAAAGCGATTCTCGTCCTCCGTGCTTGCTTTTTCTCAGAAAGAGCCGTGGTGTGCGTTTTCGCCGGAAAACGCGTTTTCGGCCGAAAACGTGTACGTTTGCACTTCCCCGCCACAGGGAAGCTGCTAGACGGGAATTCTCTGCCTGGTTCTACCCGCTGCCGGGAACGCTACGCAGGGCAAAAGCGATTCTCGTCCTCCGTGCTTGCTTTTTCTCAGAAAGAGCCGTGGTGTGCGTTTTCGCCGGAAAACGCGTTTTCGGCCGAAAACGTGTACGTTTGCACTTCCCGGCCACAGGGAAGCTGCTAGCCTGGAATTCTCTGCCTGGTTCTACCCGCTGCCCGGAACGCTACGCAGGGCAAAAGCGATTCTCGTCCTCCGTGCTTGCTTTTTCTCAGAAAGAGCCGTGGTGTGCGTTTTCGCCGGAAAACGCGTTTTCGGCCGAAAACGTGTACGTTTGCACTTCCCGGCCACAGGGAAGCTGCTAGCCGGGAATTCTCTGCCTGGTTCTACCCGCTGCCAGGAACGCTACGCAGGGCAAAAGCGATTCTCGTCCTCCGTGCTTGCTTTTTCTCAGAAAGAGCCGTGGTGTGCGTTTTCGCCAGAAAACGCGTTTTCGGCCGAAAACGTGTACGTTTGCACTTCCCGGCCACAGGGAAGCTGCTAGCCGGGAATTCTCTGCCTGGTTCTACCCGCTGCCCGGAACGCTACGCAGGGCAAAAGCGATTCTCGTCCTCCGTGCTTGCTTTTTCTCAGAAAGAACCATGGTGTGCTTTTTCGCCGGAAAACGCGTTTTCGGCCGAAAACCTGTACGTTTGCACTTCCCGGCCACAGGGAAGCTGCTAGCCGGCAATTCGCTGCCTATTTCAACCCGCTGCTCAGAACGCTACGCAGGGCAAAAGCGATTCTCGTCCTCCGTGCTTGCTTTTTCTCAGAAAGAGCCGTGGTGTGCGTTTTCGCCAGAAAACGCGTTTTCGGCCGAAAACGTGTACGTTTGCACTTCCCGGCCACAGGGAAGCTGCTAGCCGGGAATTCTGTGCCTGGTTCTACCCGCTGCCCGGAACGCTACGCAGGGCAAAAGCGATTCTCGTCCTCCGTGCTTGCTTTTTCTCAGAAAGAGCCGTGGTGTGCGTTTTCGCCGGAAAACGCGTTTTCGGCCGAAAACGTGTACGTTTGCACTTCCCCGCCACAGGGAAGCTGCTAGACGGGAATTCTCTACCTGGTTCTACCCGCTGCCCGGAACGCTACGCAGGGCAAAAGCGATTCTCGTCCTCCGTGATTGCTTTTTCTCAGAAAGAGCCATGGTGTGCTTTTTCGCCGGAAAACGCGTTTTCGGCCGGAAACGTGTACGTTTGCACTTCCCGGCCACAGGGAAGCTGCTAGCCGGCAATTCGCTGCCTATTTCTACCCGCTGCTCAGAACGTTACGCAGGGCAAAAGCGATTCTCGTCCTCCGTGCTTGCTTTTTCTCAGAAAGAGCCGTGGTGTGCGTTTTCGCGGGAAAACGCGTTTTCGGCCGAAAACGTGTACGTTTGCACTTCCCGGCCACAGGGAAGCTGCTAGCCGGGAATTCTCTGCCTGGTTCTACCCGCTGCCCGGAACGCTACGCAGGGCAAAAGCGATTCTCGTCCTCCGTGCTTGCTTTTTCCCAGAAAGAGCCGTGGTGTGCGTTTTCGCCGGAAAACGCATTTTCGGCCGAAAACGTGTACGTTTGCACTTCCCGGCCACAGGGAAGCTGCTAGACGGGAATTCTCTGCCTGGTTCTACCCGCTGCCCGGAACGCTACGCAGGGCAATAGCGATTCTCGTCCTCCGTGCTTGCTTTTTCTCAGAAAGAGCCGTGGTGTGCGTTTTCGCCGGTAAATGCGTTTTCGGCCGAAAACGTGTACGTTTGCACTTCCCGGCCACAGGGAAGCTGCTAGCCGGGAATTCTCTGCCTGGTTCTACCCGCTGCCCGGAACGCTACGCAGGGCAAAAGCGATTCTCGTCCTCCGTGCTTGCTTTTTCTCAGAAAGAGCCGTGGTGTGCGTTTTCGCCGGAAAACGCGTTTTCGGCGAAAACGTGTACGTTTGCACTTCCCGGCCACAGGGAAGCTGCTAGCCGGGAATTCTCTGCCTGGTTCTACCCGCTGCCCGGAACGCTACGCAGGGCAAAAGCGATTCTCGTCCTCCGTGCTTGCTTTTTCTCAGAAAGAGCCATGGTGTGCTTTTTCGCCGGAAAACGCGTTTTCGGCCGGAAACGTGTACGTTTGCACTTCCCGGCCACAGGGAAGCTGCTAGCCGGCAATTCGCTGCCTATTTCTACCCGCTGCTCAGAACGTTACGCAGGGCAAAAGCGATTCTCGTCCTCCGTGCTTGCTTTTTCTCAGAAAGAGCCGTGGTGTGCGTTTTCGCGGGAAAACGCGTTTTCGGCCGAAAACGTGTACGTTTGCACTTCCCGGCCACAGGGAAGCTGCTAGCCGGGAATTCTCTGCCTGGTTCTACCCGCTGCCCGGAACGCTACGCAGGGCAAAAGCGATTCTCGTCCTCCGTGCTTGCTTTTTCTCAGAAAGAGCCGTGGTGTGCGTTTTCGCCGGAAAACGCGTTTTCGGCCGAAAACGTGTACGTTTGCACTTCCCGGCCACAGGGAAGCTGCTAGCCGGGAATTCTCTGCCTGGTTCTACACGCTGTTCAGAACACTACGCAGGGCAAAAGCGATTCTCGTCCTCCGTGCTTGCTTTTTCTCAGAAAGAGCCGTGGTGTGCGTTTTCGCCGGAAAACGCGTTTTCGGCCGAAAACGTGTACGTTTGCACTTCCCGGCCACAGGGAAGCTGCTAGACGGGAATTCTCTGCCTGGTTCTACCCGCTGCCCGGAACGCTACGCAGGGCAAAAGCGATTCTCGTCCTCCGTGCTTGCTTTTTCTCAGAAAGAGCCGTGGTGTGCGTTTTCGCCGGAAAACGCGTTTTCGGCCGAAAACGTGTACGTTTGCACTTCCCGGCCACAGGGAAGCTGCTAGACGGGAATTCTCTGCCTGGTTCTACCCGCTGCCCGGAACGCTACGCAGGGCAATAGCGATTCTCGTCCTCCGTGCTTGCTTTTTCTCAGAAAGAGCCGTGGTGTGCGTTTTCGCCGGTAAATGCGTTTTCGGCCGAAAACGTGTACGTTTGCACTTCCCGGCCACAGGGAAGCTGCTAGCCGGGAATTCTCTGCCTGGTTCTACCCGCTGCCCGGAACGCTACGCAGGGCAAAAGCGATTCTCGTCCTCCGTGCTTGCTTTTTCTCAGAAAGAGCCGTGGTGTGCGTTTTCGCGGGAAAACGCGTTTTCGGCCGAAAACGTGTACGTTTGCACTTCCCGGCCACAGGGAAGCTGCTAGCCGGGAATTCTCTGCCTGGTTCTACCCGCTGCCCGGAACGCTACGCAGGGCAAAAGCGATTCTCGTCCTCCGTGCTTGCTTTTTCTCAGAAAGAGCCGTGGTGTGCGTTTTCGCCGGAAAACGCGTTTTCGGCCGAAAACGTGTACGTTTGCACTTCCCCGCCACAGGGAAGCTGCTAGACGGGAATTCTCTGCCTGGTTCTACCCGCTGCCCGGAACGCTACGCAGGGCAAAAGCGATTCTCGTCCTCCGTGCTTGCTTTTTCTCAGAAAGAGCCATGGTGTGCTTTTTCGCCGGAAAACGCGTTTTCGGCCGAAAACGTGTACGTTTGCACTTCCCGGCCACAGGGAAGCTGCTAGCCGGGAATTCTCTGCCTGGTTCTACCCGCTGCTCAGAACGCTACGCAGGGCAAAAGCGATTCTCGTCCTCCGTGCTTGCTTTTTCTCAGAAAGAGCCGTGGTGTGCGTTTTCGCCGGAAAACGAGTTTTCGGCCGAAAACGTGTACGTTTGCACTTCCCCACCACAGGGAAGCTGCTAGACGGGAATTCTCTGCCTGGTTCTACCCGCTGCCGGGAACGCTACGCAGGGCAAAGCGATTCTCGTCCTCCGTGCTTGCTTTTTCTCAGAAAGAGCCGTGGTGTGCGTTTTCGCCGGAAAACGCGTTTTCGGCCGAAAACGTGTACGTTTGCACTTCCCGGCCACAGGGAAGCTGCTAGCCTGGAATTCTCTGCCTGGTTCTACCCGCTGCCCGGAACGCTACGCAGGGCAAAAGCGATTCTCGTCCTCCGTGCTTGCTTTTTCTCAGAAAGAGCCGTGGTGTGCGTTTTCGCCGGAAAACGCGTTTTCGGCCGAAAACGTGTACGTTTGCACTTCCCGGCCACAGGGAAGCTGCTAGCCGGGATTTCTCTGCCTGGTTCTACCCGCTGCCCGGAACGCTACGCAGGGCAAAAGCGATTCTCGTCCTCCGTGCTTGCTTTTTCTCAGAAAGAGCCGTGGTGTGCGTTTTCGCCGGAAAACGCGTTTTCGGCCGAAAACGTGTACGTTTGCACTTCCCGGCCACAGGGAAGCTGCTAGCCGGGAATTCTCTGCCTGGTTCTACCCGCTGCCCGGAACGCTACGCAGGGCAAAAGCGATTCTCGTCCTCCGTGCTTGCTTTTTCTCAGAAAGAGCCATGGTGTGCTTTTTCGCCGGAAAACGCGTTTTCGGCCGAAAACCTGTACGTTTGCACTTCCCGGCCACAGGGAAGCTGCTAGCCGGCAATTCTCTGCCTGGTTCTACCCGCTGCTCAGAACGCTACGCAGGGCAAAAGCGATTCTCGTCCTCCGTGCTTGCTTTTTCTCAGAAAGAGCCGTGGTGTGCGTTTTCGCCGGAAAACGCGTTTTCGGCCGAAAACGTGTACGTTTGCACTTCCCCGCCACAGGGAAGCTGCTAGACGGGAATTCTCTACCTGGTTCTACCCGCTGCCCGGAACGCTACGCAGGGCAAAAGCGATTCTCGTCCTCCGTGCTTGCTTTTTCTCAGAAAGAGCCGTGGTGTGCGTTTTCGCCGGAAAACGCGTTTTCGGCCGAAAACGTGTACGTTTGCACTTCCCCGCCACAGGGAAGCTGCTAGCCGGGAATTCTCTGCCTGGTTCTACCCGCTGCCCGGAACGCTACGCAGGGCAAAAGCGATTCTCGTCCTCCGTGCTTGCTTTTTCTCAGAAAGAGCCATGGTGTGCTTTTTCTCCGGAAAACGCGTTTTCGGCCGGAAACGTGTACGTTTGCACTTCCCGGCCACAGGGAAGCTGCTAGCCGGCAATTCGCTGCCTATTTCTACCCGCTGCTCAGAACGCTACGCAGGGCAAAAGCGATTCTCGTCCTCCGTGCTTGCTTTTTCTCAGAAAGAGCCGTGGTGTGCGTTTTCGCGGGAAAACGCGTTTTCGGCCGAAAACCTGTACGTTTGCACTTCCCGGCCACAGGGAAGCTGCTAGCCGGGAATTCTCTGCCTGGTTCTACCCGCTGCCCGGAACGCTACGCAGGGCAAAAGCGATTCTCGTCCTCCGTGCTTGCTTTTTCTCAGAAAGAGCCGTGGTGTGCGTTTTCGCCGGAAAACGCGTTTTCGGCCGAAAACTTGTACGTTTGCACTTCCCGGCCACAGGGAAGCTGCTAGCCGGGATTTCTCTGCCTGGTTCTACCCGCTGCCCGGAACGCTACGCAGGGCAAAAGCGATTCTCGTCCTCCGTGCTTGCTTTTTCTCAGAAAGAGCCGTGGTGTGCGTTTTCGCCGGAAAACGCGTTTTCGGCCGAAAACGTGTACGTTTGCACTTCCCGGCCACAGGGAAGCTGCTAGCCGGGAATTCTCTGCCTGGTTCGACCCGCTGCCCGGAACGCTACGCAGGGCAAAAGCGATTCTCGTCCTCCGTGCTTGCTTTTTCTCAGAAAGAGCCATGGTGTGCTTTTTCGCCGGAAAACGCGTTTTCGGCCGAAAACGTGTACGTTTGCACTTCCCGGCCACAGGGAAGCTGCTAGCCGGCAATTCGCTGCCTATTTCTACCCGCTGCTCAGAACGCTACGCAGGGCAAAAGCGATTCTCGTCCTCCGTGCTTGCTTTTTCTCAGAAAGAGCCGTGGTGTGCGTTTTCGCCGGAAAACGCGTTTTCGGCCGAAAACGTGTACGTTTGCACTTCCCCGCCACAGGGAAGCTGCTAGACGGGAATTCTCTACCTGGTTCTACCCGCTGCCCGGAACGCTACGCAGGGCAAAAGCGATTCTCGTCCTCCGTGCTTGCTTTTTCTCAGAAAGAGCCGTGGTGTGCGTTTTCGCCGGAAAACGCGTTTTCGGCCGAAAACGTGTACGTTTGCACTTCCCCGCCACAGGGAAGCTGCTAGCCGGGAATTCTCTGCCTGGTTCTACCCGCTGCTCAGAACGCTACGCAGGGCAAAAGCGATTCTCGTCCTCCGTGCTTGCTTTTTCTCAGAAAGAGCCATGGTGTGCTTTTTCGCCGGAAAACGCGTTTTCGGCCGAAAACCTGTACGTTTGCACTTCCCGGCCACAGTGAAGCTGCTAGCCGGCAATTCGCTGCCTATTTCTACCCGCTGCTCAGAACGCTACGCAGGGCAAAAGCGATTCTCGTCCTCCGTGCTTGCTTTTTCTCAGAAAGAGCCGTGGTGTGCGTTTTCGCCGGAAAACGCGTTTTCGGCCGAAAACCTGTACGTTTGCACTTCCCGGCCACAGGGAAGCTGCTAGCCGGGAATTCTCTGCCTGGTTCTACCCGCTGCTCAGAACACTACGCAGGGCAAAAGCGATTCTCGTCCTCCGTGCTTGCTTTTTCTCAGAAAGAGCCGTGGTGTGCGTTTTCGCCGGAAAACGCGTTTTCGGCCGAAAACGTGTACGTTTGCACTTCCCGGCCACAGGGAAGCTGCTAGCCGGGAATTCTCTGCCTGGTTCTACCCGCTGCCCGGAACGCTACGCAGGGCAAAAGCGATTCTCGTCCTCCGTGCTTGCTTTTTCTCAGAAAGAGCCGTGGTGTGCGTTTTCGCCGGTAAACGCGTTTTCGGCCGAAAACGTGTACGTTTGCACTTCCCCGCCACAGGGAAGGTGGTAGCCGGGAATTCTCTGCCTGGTTCTACCCGCTGCCCGGAACGCTACGCAGGGCAAAAGCGATTCTCGTCCTCCGTGCTTGCTTTTTCTCAGAAAGAGCCGTGGTGTGCGTTTTCGCCGGTAAACGCGTTTTCGGCCGAAAACGTGTAAGTTTGCACTTCCCGGCCACAGGGAAGCTGCTAGACGGGAATTCTCTGCCTGGTTCTACCCGCTGCCCGGAACGCTACGCAGGGCAAAAGCGATTCTCGTCCTCCGTGCTTGCTTTTTCTCAGAAAGAGCCGTGGTGTGCGTTTTCGCCGGAAAACGCGTTTTCGGCCGAAAACGTGTACGTTTGCACTGCCCGGCCACAGGGAAGCTGCTAGACGGGAATTCTCTGCCTGGTTCTACCCGCTGCCCGGAACGCTACGCAGGGCAAAAGCGATTCTCGTCCTCCGTGCTTGCTTTTTCCCAGAAAGAGCCGTGGTGTGCGTTTTCGCCGGAAAACGCGTTTTCGGCCGAAAACCTGTACGTATGCACTTCCCGGCCACAGGGAAGCTGCTAGCCGGCAATTCGCTGCCTATTTCTACCCGCTGCTCAGAACGCTACGCAGGGCAAAAGCGATTCTCGTCCTCCGTGCTTGCTTTTTCTCAGAAAGAGCCGTGGTGTGCGTTTTCGCCGGAAAACGCGTTTTCGGCCGAAAACGTGTACGTTTGCACTTCCCCGCCACAGGGAAGCTGCTAGACGGGAATTCTCTACCTGGTTCTACCCGCTGCCCGGAACGCTACGCAGGGCAAAAGCGATTCTCGTCCTCCGTGCTTGCTTTTTCTCAGAAAGAGCCGTGGTGTGCGTTTTCGCCGGAAAACGCGTTTTCGGCCGAAAACGTGTACGTTTGCACTTCCCCGCCACAGGGAAGCTGCTAGCCGGGAATTCTCTGCCTGGTTCTACCCGCTGCCCGGAACGCTACGCAGGGCAAAAGCGATTCTCGTCCTCCGTGCTTGCTTTTTCTCAGAAAGAGCCATGGTGTGCTTTTTCTCCGGAAAACGCGTTTTCGGCCGGAAACGTGTACGTTTGCACTTCCCGGCCACAGGGAAGCTGCTAGCCGGCAATTCGCTGCCTATTTCTACCCGCTGCTCAGAACGCTACGCAGGGCAAAAGCGATTCTCGTCCTCCGTGCTTGCTTTTTCTCAGAAAGAGCCGTGGTGTGCGTTTTCGCCGGAAAACGCGTTTTCGGCCGAAAACCTGTACGTTTGCACTTCCCGGCCACAGGGAAGCTGCTAGCCGGGAATTCTCTGCCTGGTTCTACCCGCTGCTCAGAACACTACGCAGGGCAAAAGCGATTCTCGTCCTCCGTGCTTGCTTTTTCTCAGAAAGAGCCGTGGTGTGCGTTTTCGCCAGAAAACGCGTTTTCGGCCGAAAACGTGTACGTTTGCACTTCCCGGCCACAGGAAAGCTGCTAGCCGGGAATTCTCTGCCTGGTTCTACCCGCTGCCCGGAACGCTACGCAGGGCAAAAGCGATTCTCGTCCTCCGTGCTTGCTTTTTCTCAGAAAGAGCCGTGGTGTGCGTTTTCGCCGGTAAACGAGTTCTCGGCCGAAAATGTGTACATTTGCACTTCCCCGCCACAGGGAAGGTGGTAGCCGGGAATTCTCTGCCTGGTTCTACCCGCTGCCCGGAACGCTACGCAGGGCAAAAGCGATTCTCGTCCTCCGTGCTTGCTTTTTCTCAGAAAGAGCCGTGGTGTGCGTTTTCGCCGGAAAACGTGTTTTCGGCGAAAACTTGTACGTTTGCACTTCCCGGCCACAGGGAAGCTGCTAGCCGGGAATTCTCTGCCTGGTTCTACCCGCTGCCCGGAACGCTACGCAGGGCAAAAGCGATTCTCGTCCTCCGTGCTTGCTTTTTCTCAGAAAGAGCCGTGGTGTGCGTTTTCGCGGGAAAACGCGTTTTCGGCCGTAAACCTGTACGTTTGCACTTCCCGGCCACAGGGAAGCTGCTAGCCGGGAATTCTCTGCCTGGTTCTACCCGCTGCCCGGAACGCTACGCAGGGCAAAAGCGATTCTCGTCCTCCGTGCTTGCTTTTTCTCAGAAAGAGCCGTGGTGTGCGTTTTCGCCGGAAAACGCGTTTTCGGCCGAAAACGTGTACGTTTGCTCTTCCCGGCCACAGGGAAGCTGCTAGCCGGGAATTCTCTGCCTGGTTCTACCCGCTGCCCTGAACACTACGCAGGGCAAAAGCGATTCTCGTCCTCCGTGCTTGCTTTTTCTCAGAAAGAGCCGTGGTGTGCGTTTTCGCGGGAAAACGCATTTTCGGCTGAAAACGTGTACGTTTGCACTTCCCGGCCACAGGGAAGCTGCTAGCCGGGAATTCTCTGCCTGGTTCTACCCGCTGCCCGGAACGCTACGCAGGGCAAAAGCGATTCTCGTCCTCCGTGCTTGCTTTTTCTCAGAAAGAGCCGTGGTGTGCGTTTTCGCCAGAAAACGCGTTTTCGGGCGAAAACGTGTACGTTTGCACTTCCCAGCCAGAGGGAAGCTGCTAGCCGGGAATTCTCTGCCTGGTTCTACCCGCTGCCCGGAACACTACGCAGGGCAAAAGCGATTCTCGTCCTCCGTGCTTGCTTTTCTTCAGAAAGAGCCGTGGTGTGCGTTTTCGCCAGAAAACGCGTTTTCGGGCGAAAACGTGTACGTTTGCACTTCCCCGCCACAGGGAAGCTGCTAGCCGGGAATTCTCTGCCTGGTTATACCCGCTGCCCGGAACGCTACGCAGGGCAAAAGCGATTCTCGTCCTCCGTGCTTGCTTTTTCTCAGAAAGAGCCGTGGTGTGCGTTTTCGCCGGTAAACGCGTTTTCGGCTGAAAACGTGTACGTTTGCACTTCCCCGCCACAGGGAAGCTGCTAGACGGGAATTCTCTGCCTGGTTCTACCCGCTGCCCGGAACGCTACGCAGGGCAAAAGCGATTCTCGTCCTCCGTGCTTGCTTTTTCTCAGAAAGAGCCGTGGTGTGCGTTTTCGCCGGAAAACGCGTTTTCGGCCGAAAACGTGTACGTTTGCACTTCCCGGCCACAGGGAAGCTGCTAGACGGGAATTCTCTGCCTGGTTCTACCCGCTGCCCGGAACGCTACGCAGGGCAAAAGCGATTCTCGTCCTCCGTGCTTGCTTTTTCTCAGAAAGAGCCATGGTGTGCTTTTTCGCCGGAAAACGCGTTTTCGGCCGAAAACGTGTACGATTGCACTTCCCGGCCACAGGGAAGCTGCTAGCCGGGAATTCTCTGCCTGGTTCTACCCGCTGCTCAGAACGCTACGCAGGGCAAAAGCGATTCTCGTCCTCCGTGCTTGCTTTTTCTCAGAAAGAGCCGTGGTGTGCGTTTTCGCCGGAAAACGCGTTTTCGGCCGAAAACGTGTACGTTTGCACTTCCCCGCCACAGGGAAGCTGCTAGACGGGAATTCTCTGCCTGGTTCTACCCGCTGCCGGGAACGCTACGCAGGGCAAAAGCGATTCTCGTCCTCCGTGCTTGCTTTTTCTCAGAAAGAGCCGTGGTGTGCGTTTTCGCCGGAAAACGCGTTTTCGGCCGAAAACGTGTACGTTTGCACTTCCCGGCCACAGGGAAGCTGCTAGCCGGGAATTCTCTGCCTGGTTCTACCCGCTGCCAGGAACGCTACGCAGGGCAAAAGCGATTCTCGTCCTCCGTGCTTGCTTTTTCTCAGAAAGAGCCGTGGTGTGCGTTTTCGCGGGAAAACGCGTTTTCGGCCGAAAACGTGTACGTTTGCACTTCCCGGCCACAGGGAAGCTGCTAGCCGGGAATTCTCTGCCTGGTTCTACCCGCTGCCCGGAACGCTACGCAGGGCAAAAGCGATTCTCGTCCTCCGTGCTTGCTTTTTCTCAGAAAGAGCCGTGGTGTGCGTTTTCGCCGGAAAACGCGTTTTCGGCCGAAAACGTGTACGTTTGCACTTCCCCGCCACAGGGAAGCTGCTAGACGGGAATTCTCTACCTGGTTCTACCCGCTGCCCGGAACGCTACGCAGGGCAAAAGCGATTCTCGTCCTCCGTGCTTGCTTTTTCTCAGAAAGAGCCGTGGTGTGCGTTTTCGCCGGAAAACGCGTTTTCGGCCGAAAACGTGTACGTTTGCACTTCCCCGCCACAGGGAAGCTGCTAGCCGGGAATTCTCTGCCTGGTTCTACCCGCTGCCCGGAACGCTACGCAGGGCAAAAGCGATTCTCGTCCTCCGTGCTTGCTTTTTCTCAGAAAGAGCCATGGTGTGCTTTTTCTCCGGAAAACGCGTTTTCGGCCGGAAACGTGTACGTTTGCACTTCCCGGCCACAGGGAAGCTGCTAGCCGGCAATTCGCTGCCTATTTCTACCCGCTGCTCAGAACGCTACGCAGGGCAAAAGCGATTCTCGTCCTCCGTGCTTGCTTTTTCTCAGAAAGAGCCGTGGTGTGCGTTTTCGCGGGAAAACGCGTTTTCGGCCGAAAACCTGTACGTTTGCACTTCCCGGCCACAGGGAAGCTGCTAGCCGGGAAGTCTCTGCCTGGTTCTACCCGCTGCTCAGAACACTACGCAGGGCAAAAGCGATTCTCGTCCTCCGTGCTTGCTTTTTCTCAGAAAGAGCCGTGGTGTGCGTTTTCGCCGGAAAACGCGTTTTCGGCCGAAAACGTGTACGTTTGCACTTCCCGGCCACAGGGAAGCTGCTAGCCGGGAATTCTCTGCCTGGTTCTACCCGCTGCCAGGAACGCTACGCAGGGCAAAAGCGATTCTCGTCCTCCGTGCTTGCTTTTTCTCAGAAAGAGCCGTGGTGTGCGTTTTCGCCGGTAAACGCGTTTTCGGCCGAAAACGTGTACGTTTGCACTTCCCCGCCACAGGGAAGGTGGTAGCCGGTAATTCTCTGCCTGGTTCTACCCGCTGCCCGGAACGCTACGCAGGGCAAAAGCGATTCTCGTCCTCCGTGCTTGCTTTTTCTCAGAAAGAGCCGTGGTGTGCGTTTTCGCCGGTAAACGCGTTTTCGGCCGAAAACGTGTAAGTTTGCACTTCCCGGCCACAGGGAAGCTGCTAGCCGGGAATTCTCTGCCTGGTTCTACCCGCTGCCCGGAACGCTACGCAGGGCAAAAGCGATTCTCGTCCTCCGTGCTTGCTTTTTCTCAGAAAGAGCCGTGGTGTGCGTTTTCGCCGGAAAACGCGTTTTCGGCCGAAAACGTGTACGTTTGCACTTCCCGGCCACAGGGAAGCTGCTAGACGGGAATTCTCTGCCTGGTTCTACCCGCTGCCGGGAACGCTACGCAGGGCAAAAGCGATTCTCGTCCTCCGTGCTTGCTTTTTCCCAGAAAGAGCCGTGGTGTGCGTTTTCGCCGGAAAACGCGTTTTCGGCCGAAAACGTGTACGTTTGCACTTCCCGGCCACAGGGAAGCTGCTAGCCGGGAATTCTCTGCCTGGTTCTACCCGCTGCCAGGAACGCTACGCAGGGCAAAAGCGATTCTCGTCCTCCGTTCTTGCTTTCTCTCAGAAAGAGCCGTGGTGTGCGTTTTCGCCGGTAAACGCGTTTTCGGCCGAAAACGTGTACGTTTGCACTTCCCGGCCACAGGGAAGCTGCTAGCCGGGAATTCTCTGCCTGGTTCTACCCGCTGCCCGAACGCTACGCAGGGCAAAAGCGATTCTCGTCCTCCGTGCTTGCTTTTTCTCAGAAAGAGCCGTGGTGTGCGTTTTCGCCGGAAAACGTGTTTTCGGCGAAAACTTGTACGTTTGCACTTCCCGGCCACAGGGAAGCTGCTAGCCGGGAATTCTCTGCCTGGTTCTACCCGCTGCCCGGAACGCTACGCAGGGCAAAAGCGATTCTCGTCCTCCGTGCTTGCTTTTTCTCAGAAAGAGCCGTGGTGTGCGTTTTCGCGGGAAAACGCGTTTTCGGCCGAAAACCTGTACGTTTGCACTTCCCGGCCACAGGGAAGCTGCTAGCCGGGAATTCTCTGCCTGGTTCTACCCGCTGCCCGGAACGCTACGCAGGGCAAAAGCGATTCTCGTCCTCCGTGCTTGCTTTTTCTCAGAAAGAGCCGTGGTGTGCGTTTTCGCCGGAAAACGCGTTTTCGGCCGAAAACGTGTACGTTTGCACTTCCCGGCCACAGGGAAGCTGCTAGCCGGGAATTCTCTGCCTGGTTCTACCCGCTGCCCGGAACACTACGCAGGGCAAAAGCGATTCTCGTCCTCCGTGCTTGCTTTTTCTCAGAAAGAGCCGTGGTGTGCGTTTTCGCGGGAAAACGCATTTTCGGCTGAAAACGTGTACGTTTGCACTTCCCGGCCACAGGGAAGCTGCTAGACGGGAATTCTCTGCCTGGTTCTACCCGCTGCCCGGAACGCTACGCAGGGCAAAAGCGATTCTCGTCCTCCGTGCTTGCTTTTTCTCAGAAAGAGCCGTGGTGTGCGTTTTCGCCAGAAAACGCGTTTTCGGGCGAAAACGTGTACGTTTGCACTTCCCAGCCAGAGGGAAGCTGCTAGCCGGGAATTCTCTGCCTGGTTCTACCCGCTGCCCGGAACACTACGCAGGGCAAAAGCGATTCTCGTCCTCCGTGCTTGCTTTTTCTCAGAAAGAGCCGTGGTGTGCGTTTTCGCCGGTAAACGCGTTTTCGGCCGAAAACGTGTACGTTTGCACTTCCCCGCCACAGGGAAGCTGCTAGACGGGAATTCTCTGCCTGGTTCTACCCGCTGCCCGGAACGCTACGCAGGGCAAAAGCGATTCTCGTCCTCCGTGCTTGCTTTTTCTCAGAAAGAGCCGTGGTGTGCGTTTTCGCCGGAAAACGCGTTTTCGGCCGAAAACGTGTACGTTTGCACTTCCCGGCCACAGGGAAGCTGCTAGCCGGGATTTCTCTGCCTGGTTCTACCCGCTGCCCGGAACGCTACGCAGGGCAAAAGCGATTCTCGTCCTCCGTGCTTGCTTTTTCTCAGAAAGAGCCGTGGTGTGCGTTTTCGCCGGAAAACGCGTTTTCGGCCGAAAACGTGTACGTTTGCACTTCCCCGCCACAGGGAAGCTGCTAGACGGGAATTCTCTACCTGGTTCTACCCGCTGCCCGGAACGCTACGCAGGGCAAAAGCGATTCTCGTCCTCCGTGCTTGCTTTTTCTCAGAAAGAGCCGTGGTGTGCGTTTTCGCCGGAAAACGCGTTTTCGGCCGAAAACGTGTACATTTGCACTTCCCCGCCACAGGGAAGCTTCTAGCCGGGAATTCTCTGCCTGGTTCTACCCGCTGCCCGGAACGCTACGCAGGGCAAAAGCGATTCTCGTCCTCCGTGCTTGCTTTTTCTCAGAAAGAGCCATGGTGTGCTTTTTCTCCGGAAAACGCGTTTTCGGCCGGAAACGTGTACGTTTGCACTTCCCGGCCACAGGGAAGCTGCTAGCCGGCAATTCGCTGCCTATTTCTACCCGCTGCTCAGAACGCTACGCAGGGCAAAAGCGATTCTCGTCCTCCGTGCTTGCTTTTTCTCAGAAAGAGCCGTGGTGTGCGTTTTCGCCGGAAAACGCGTTTTCGGCCGAAAACGTGTACGTTTGCACTTCCCCGCCACAGGGAAGCTGCTAGACGGGAATTCTCTGCCTGGTTCTACCCGCTGCCGGGAACGCTACGCAGGGCAAAAGCGATTCTCGTCCTCCGTGCTTGCTTTTTCTCAGAAAGAGCCGTGGTGTGCGTTTTCGCCGGAAAACGCGTTTTCGGCCGAAAACGTGTACGTTTGCACTTCCCGGCCACAGGGAAGCTGCTAGCCGGGAATTCTCTGCCTGGTTCTACCCGCTGCCAGGAACGCTACGCAGGGCAAAAGCGATTCTCGTCCTCCGTGCTTGCTTTTTCTCAGAAAGAGCCGTGGTGTGCGTTTTCGCCGGAAAACGCGTTTTCGGCCGAAAACCTGTACGTTTGCACTTCCCGGCCACAGGGAAGCTGCTAGCCGGGAATTCTCTGCCTGGTTCTACCCGCTGCCCGGAACGCTACGCAGGGCAAAAGCGATTCTCGTCCTCCGTGCTTGCTTTTTCTCAGAAAGAGCCATGGTGTGCTTTTTCGCCGGAAAACGCATTTTCGGCCGAAAACGTGTACGTTTGCAATTCCCGGCCACAGGGAAGCTGCTAGCCGGGAATTCTCTGCCTGGTTCTACCCGCTGCCCGGAACGCTACGCAGGGCAAAAGCGATTCTCGTCCTCCGTGCTTGCTTTTTCTCAGAAAGAGCCGTGGTGTGCGTTTTCGCCGGAAAACGCGTTTTCGGCCGAAAACGTGTACGTTTGCACTTCCCGGCCACAGGGAAGCTGCTAGCCGGGAATTCTCTGCCTGGTTCTACCCGCTGCCCGGAACGCTACGCAGGGCAAAAGCGATTCTCGTCCTCCGTGCTTGCTTTTTCTCAGAAAGAGCCATGGTGTGCGTTTTCGCCGGAAAACGCGTTTTCGGCCGAAAACGTGTACGTTTGCACTTCCCGGCCACAGGGAAGCTGCTAGCCGGCAATTCGCTGCCTATTTCTACCCGCTGCTCAGAACGCTACGCAGGGCAAAAGCGATTCTCGTCCTCCGTGCTTGCTTTTTCTCAGAAAGAGCCGTGGTGTGCGTTTTCGCCGGAAAACGCGTTTTCGGCCGAAAACGTGTACGTTTGCACTTCCCGGCCACAGGGAAGCTGCTAGCCGGGAATTCTCTGCCTGGTTCTACCCGCTGCCCGGAACGCTACGCAGGGCAAAAGCGATTCTCGTCCTCCGTGCTTGCTTTTTCTCAGAAAGAGCCGTGGTGTGCGTTTTCGCCGGTAAACGCGTTTTCGGCCGAAAACGTGTAAGTTTGCACTTCCCGGCCACAGGGAAGCTGCTAGCCGGGAATTCTCTGCCTGGTTCTACCCGCTGCCCGGAACGCTACGCAGGGCAAAAGCGATTCTCGTCCTCCGTGCTTGCTTTTTCTCAGAAAGAGCCGTGGTGTGCGTTTTCGCCGGAAAACGCGTTTTCGGCCGAAAACGTGTACGTTTGCACTTCCCGGCCACAGGGAAGCTGCTAGACGGGAATTCTCTGCCTGGTTCTACCCGCTGCCCGGAACGCTACGCAGGGCAAAAGCGATTCTCGTCCTCCGTGCTTGCTTTTTCCCAGAAAGAGCCGTGGTGTGCGTTTTCGCCGGAAAACGCGTTTTCGGCCGAAAACGTGTACGTTTGCACTTCCCCGCCACAGGGAAGCTGCTAGCCGGGAATTCTCTGCCTGGTTCTACCCGCTGCCAGGAACGCTACGCAGGGCAAAAGCGATTCTCGTCCTCCGTTCTTGCTTTCTCTCAGAAAGAGCCGTGGTGTGCGTTTTCGCCGGTAAACGCGTTTTCGGCCGAAAACGTGTACGTTTGCACTTCCCGGCCACAGGGAAGCTGCTAGCCGGGAATTCTCTGCCTGGTTCTACCCGCTGCCCGAACGCTACGCAGGGCAAAAGCGATTCTCGTCCTCCGTGCTTGCTTTTTCTCAGAAAGAGCCGTGGTGTGCGTTTTCGCCGGAAAACGTGTTTTCGGCGAAAACTTGTACGTTTGCACTTCCCGGCCACAGGGAAGCTGCTAGCCGGGAATTCTCTGCCTGGTTCTACCCGCTGCCCGGAACGCTACGCAGGGCAAAAGCGATTCTCGTCCTCCGTGCTTGCTTTTTCTCAGAAAGAGCCGTGGTGTGCGTTTTCGCGGGAAAACGCGTTTTCGGCCGAAAACCTGTACGTTTGCACTTCCCGGCCACAGGGAAGCTGCTAGCCGGGAATTCTCTGCCTGGTTCTACCCGCTGCCCGGAACGCTACGCAGGGCAAAAGCGATTCTCGTCCTCCGTGCTTGCTTTTTCTCAGAAAGAGCCGTGGTGTGCGTTTTCGCCGGAAAACGCGTTTTCGGCCGAAAACGTGTACGTTTGCACTTCCCGGCCACAGGGAAGCTGCTAGCCGGGAATTCTCTGCCTGGTTCTACCCGCTGCCCGGAACACTACGCAGGGCAAAAGCGATTCTCGTCCTCCGTGCTTGCTTTTTCTCAGAAAGAGCCGTGGTGTGCGTTTTCGCGGGAAAACGCATTTTCGGCTGAAAACGTGTACGTTTGCACTTCCCGGCCACAGGGAAGCTGCTAGCCGGGAATTCTCTGCCTGGTTCTACCCGCTGCCCGGAACGCTACGCAGGGCAAAAGCGATTCTCGTCCTCCGTGCTTGCTTTTTCTCAGAAAGAGCCGTGGTGTGCGTTTTCGCCAGAAAACGCGTTTTCGGGCGAAAACGTGTACGTTTGCACTTCCCAGCCAGAGGGAAGCTGCTAGCCGGGAATTCTCTGCCTGGTTCTACCCGCTGCCCGGAACACTACGCAGGGCAAAAGCGATTCTCGTCCTCCGTGCTTGCTTTTTCTCAGAAAGAGCCGTGGTGTGCGTTTTCGCCGGTAAACGCGTTTTCGGCCGAAAACGTGTACGTTTGCACTTCCCCGCCACAGGGAAGCTGCTAGACGGGAATTCTCTGCCTGGTTCTACCCGCTGCCCGGAACGCTACGCAGGGCAAAAGCGATTCTCGTCCTCCGTGCTTGCTTTTTCTCAGAAAGAGCCGTGGTGTGCGTTTTCGCCGGAAAACGCGTTTTCGGCCGAAAACGTGTACGTTTGCACTTCCCGGCCACAGGGAAGCTGCTAGCCGGGATTTCTCTGCCTGGTTCTACCCGCTGCCCGGAACGCTACGCAGGGCAAAAGCGATTCTCGTCCTCCGTGCTTGCTTTTTCTCAGAAAGAGCCGTGGTGTGCGTTTTCGCCGGAAAACGCGTTTTCGGCCGAAAACGTGTACGTTTGCACTTCCCCGCCACAGGGAAGCTGCTAGACGGGAATTCTCTACCTGGTTCTACCCGCTGCCCGGAACGCTACGCAGGGCAAAAGCGATTCTCGTCCTCCGTGCTTGCTTTTTCTCAGAAAGAGCCGTGGTGTGCGTTTTCGCCGGAAAACGCGTTTTCGGCCGAAAACGTGTACATTTGCACTTCCCCGCCACAGGGAAGCTGCTAGACGGGAATTCTCTGCCTGGTTCTACCCGCTGCCCGGAACGCTACGCAGGGCAAAAGCGATTCTCGTCCTCCGTGCTTGCTTTTTCTCAGAAAGAGCCATGGTGTGCTTTTTCTCCGGAAAACGCGTTTTCGGCCGGAAACGTGTACGTTTGCACTTCCCGGCCACAGGGAAGCTGCTAGCCGGCAATTCGCTGCCTATTTCTACCCGCTGCTCAGAACGCTACGCAGGGCAAAAGCGATTCTCGTCCTCCGTGCTTGCTTTTTCTCAGAAAGAGCCGTGGTGTGCGTTTTCGCCAGAAAACGCGTTTTCGGCCGAAAACCTGTACGTTTGCACTTCCCGGCCACAGGGAAGCTGCTAGCCGGGAATTCTCTGCCTGGTTCTACCCGCTGCTCAGAACACTACGCAGGGCAAAAGCGATTCTCGTCCTCCGTGCTTGCTTTTTCTCAGAAAGAGCCGTGGTGTGCGTTTTCGCCGGAAAACGCGTTTTCGGCCGAAAACGTGTACGTTTGCACTTCCCGGCCACAGGGAAGCTGCTAGCCGGGAATTCTCTGCCTGGTTCTACCCGCTGCCCGGAACGCTACGCAGGGCAAAAGCGATTCTCGTCCTCCGTGCTTGCTTTTCTTCAGAAAGAGCCGTGGTGTGCGTTTTCGCCAGAAAACGCGTTTTCGGGCGAAAACGTGTACGTTTGCACTTCCCCGCCACAGGGAAGCTGCTAGCCGGGAATTCTCTGCCTGGTTATACCCGCTGCCCGGAACGCTACGCAGGGCAAAAGCGATTCTCGTCCTCCGTGCTTGCTTTTTCTCAGAAAGAGCCGTGGTGTGCGTTTTCGCCGGAAAACGCGTTTTCGGCCGAAAACGTGTACGTTTGCACTTCCCCGCCACAGGGAAGCTGCTAGCCGGGAATTCTCTGCCTGGTTCTACCCGCTGCCCGGAACGCTACGCAGGGCAAAAGCGATTCTCGTCCTCCGTGCTTGCTTTTTCTCAGAAAGAGCCATGGTGTGCTTTTTCGCCGGAAAACGCGTTTTCGGCCGAAAACGTGTACGTTTGCACTTCCCGGCCACAGGGAAGCTGCTAGCCGGGAATTCTCTGCCTGGTTCTACCCGCTGCCCAGAACGCTACGCAGGGCAAAAGCGATTCTCGTCCTCCGTGCTTGCTTTTTCTCAGAAAGAGCCGTGGTGTGCGTTTTCGCCGGAAAACGCGTTTTCGGCCAAAAACGTGTACGTTTGCACTTCCCCACCACAGGGAAGCTGCTAGACGGGAATTCTCTGCCTGATTCTACCCGCTGCCGGGAACGCTACGCAGGGCAAAAGCGATTCTCGTCCTCCGTGCTTGCTTTTTCTCAGAAAGAGCCGTGGTGTGCGTTTTCGCCGGAAAACGCGTTTTCGGCCGGAAACGTGTACGTTTGCACTTCCCGGCCACAGGGAAGCTGCTAGCCTGGAATTCTCTGCCTGGTTCTACCCGCTGCCCGGAACGCTACGCAGGGCAAAAGCGATTCTCGTCCTCCGTGCTTGCTTTTTCTCAGAAAGAGCCGTGGTGTGCGTTTTCGCCGGAAAACGCGTTTTCGGCCGAAAACGTGTACGTTTGCACTTCCCGGCCACAGGGAAGCTGCTAGCCGGGAATTCTCTGCCTGGTTCTACCCGCTGCCAGGAACGCTACGCAGGGCAAAAGCGATTCTCGTCCTCCGTGCTTGCTTTTTCTCAGAAAGAGCCGTGGTGTGCGTTTTCGCCGGAAAACGCGTTTTCGGCCGAAAACGTGTACGTTTGCACTTCCCCGCCACAGGGAAGCTGCTAGCCGGGAATTCTCTGCCTGGTTCTACCCGCTGCCCGGAACGCTACGCAGGGCAAAAGCGATTCTCGTCCTCCGTGCTTGCTTTTTCTCAGAAAGAGCCATGGTGTGTTTTTTCGCCGGAAAACGCGTTTTCGGCCGAAAACCTGTACGTTTGCACTTCCCGGCCACAGGGAAGCTGCTAGCAGGCAATTCGCTGCCTATTTCTACCCGCTGCTCAGAACGCTACGCAGGGCAAAAGCGATTCTCGTCCTCCGTGCTTGCTTTTTCTCAGAAAGAGCCGTGGTGTGCGTTTTCGCCGGAAAACGCGTTTTCGGCCGAAAACGTGTACGTTTGCACTTCCCCGCCACAGGGAAGCTGCTAGCCGGGAATTCTCTGCCTGGTTCTACCCGCTGCCCGGAACGCTACGCAGGGCAAAAGCGATTCTCGTCCTCCGTGCTTGCTTTTTCTCAGAAAGAGCCATGGTGTGCTTTTTCGCCGGAAAACGCGTTTTCGGCCGAAAACGTGTAAGTTTGCACTTCCCGGCCACAGGGAAGCTGCCTGCCGGCAATTCGCTGCCTATTTCTACCCGCTGCTCAGAACGCTACGCAGGGCAAAAGCGATTCTCGTCCTCCGTGCTTGCTTTTTCTCAGAAAGAGCCGTGGTGTGCGTTTTCGCCGGAAAACGCGTTTTCGGCCGAAAACGTGTACGTTTGCACTTCCCCGCCACAGGGAAGCTGCTAGACGGGAATTCTCTACCTGGTTCTACCCGCTGCCCGGAACGCTACGCAGGGCAAAAGCGATTCTCGTCCTCCGTGCTTGCTTTTTCTCAGAAAGAGCCGTGGTGTGCGTTTTCGCCGGAAAACGCGTTTTCGGCCGAAAACGTGTACGTTTGCACTTCCCGGCCACAGGGAAGCTGCTAGCCGGGAATTCTCTACCTGGTTCTACCCGCTGCCCGGAACGCTACGCAGGGCAAAAGCGATTCTCGTCCTCCGTGCTTGCTTTTTCTCAGAAAGAGCCATGGTGTGCTTTTTCTCCGGAAAACGCGTTTTCGGCCGGAAACGTGTACGTTTGCACTTCCCGGCCACAGGGAAGCTGCTAGCCGGCAATTCGCTGCCTATTTCTACCCGCTGCTCAGAACGCTACGCAGGGCAAAAGCGATTCTCGTCCTCCGTGCTTGCTTTTTCTCAGAAAGAGCCGTGGTGTGCGTTTTCGCCGGAAAACGCGTTTTCGGCCGAAAACCTGTACGTTTGCACTTCCCGGCCACAGGGAAGCTGCTAGCCGGGAATTCTCTGCCTGGTTCTACCCGCTGCTCAGAACACTATGCAGGGCAAAAGCGATTCTCGTCCTCCGTGCTTGCTTTTTCTCAGAAAGAGCCGTGGTGTGCGTTTTCGCCGGAAAACGCGTTTTCGGCCGAAAACGTGTACGTTTGCACTTCCCGGCCACAGGGAAGCTGCTAGACGGGAATTCTCTGCCTGGTTCTACCCGCTGCCCGGAACGCTACGCAGGGCAAAAGCGATTCTCGTCCTCCGTGCTTGCTTTTCTTCAGAAAGAGCCGTGGTGTGCGTTTTCGCCAGAAAACGCGTTTTCGGGCGAAAACGTGTACGTTTGCACTTCCCCGCCACAGGGAAGCTGCTAGCCGGGAATTCTCTGCCTGGTTATACCCGCTGCCCGGAACGCTACGCAGGGCAAAAGCGATTCTCGTCCTCCGTGCTTGCTTTTTCTCAGAAAGAGCCGTGGTGTGCGTTTTCGCCGGTAAACGCGTTTTCGGCCGAAAACGTGTACGTTTGCACTTCCCCGCCACAGGGAAGCTGCTAGACGGGAATTCTCTGCCTGGTTCTACCCGCTGCCCGGAACGCTACGCAGGGCAAAAGCGATTCTCGTCCTCCGTGCTTGCTTTTTCTCAGAAAGAGCCGTGGTGTGCGTTTTCGCCGGAAAACGCGTTTTCGGCCGAAAACGTGTACGTTTGCACTTCCCGGCCACAGGGAAGCTGCTAGACGGGAATTCTCTGCCTGGTTCTACCCGCTGCCCGGAACGCTACGCAGGGCAAAAGCGATTCTCGTCCTCCGTGCTTGCTTTTTCTCAGAAAGAGCCATGGTGTGCGTTTTCGCCGGAAAACGCGTTTTCGGCCGAAAACGTGTACGTTTGCACTTCCCGGCCACAGGGAAGCTGCTAGCCGGGAATTCTCTGCCTGGTTCTACCCGCTGCTCAGAACGCTACGCAGGGCAAAAGCGATTCTCGTCCTCCGTGCTTGCTTTTTCTCAGAAAGAGCCGTGGTGTGCGTTTTCGCCGGAAAACGCGTTTTCGGCCGAAAACGTGTACGTTTGCACTTCCCGGCCACAGGGAAGCTGCTAGCCGGGAATTCTCTGCCTGGTTCTACCCGCTGCCAGGAACGCTACGCAGGGCAAAAGCGATTCTCGTCCTCCGTGCTTGCTTTTTCTCAGAAAGAGCCGTGGTGTGCGTTTTCGCCGGAAAACGCGTTTTCGGCCGAAAACGTGTACGTTTGCACTTCCCGGCCACAGGGAAGCTGCTAGCCGGGAATTCTCTGCCTGGTTCTACCCGCTGCCCGGAACGCTACGCAGGGCAAAAGCGATTCTCGTCCTCCGTGCTTGCTTTTTCTCAGAAAGAGCCATGGTGTGCTTTTTCGCCGGAAAACGCGTTTTCGGCCGAAAACGTGTACGTTTGCAATTCCCGGCCACAGGGAAGCTGCTAGCCGGGAATTCTCTGCCTGGTTCTACCCGCTGCCCGGAACGCTACGCAGGGCAAAAGCGATTCTCGTCCTCCGTGCTTGCTTTTTCTCAGAAAGAGCCGTGGTGTGCGTTTTCGCCGGAAAACGCGTTTTCGGCCGAAAACGTGTACGTTTGCACTTCCCGGCCACAGGGAAGCTGCTAGCCGGGAATTCTCTGCCTGGTTCTACCCGCTGCCCGGAACGCTACGCAGGGCAAAAGCGATTCTCGTCCTCCGTGCTTGCTTTTTCTCAGAAAGAGCCATGGTGTGCTTTTTCGCCGGAAAACGCGTTTTCGGCCGAAAACGTGTACGTTTGCACTTCCCGGCCACAGGGAAGCTGCTAGCCGGCAATTCGCTGCCTATTTCTACCCGCTGCTCAGAACGCTACGCAGGGCAAAAGCGATTCTCGTCCTCCGTGCTTGCTTTTTCTCAGAAAGAGCCGTGGTGTGCGTTTTCGCGGGAAAACGCGTTTTCGGCCGAAAACCTGTACGTTTGCACTTCCCGGCCACAGGGAAGCTGCTAGCCGGGAATTCTCTGCCTGGTTCTACCCGCTGCCCGGAACGCTACGCAGGGCAAAAGCGATTCTCGTCCTCCGTGCTTGCTTTTTCTCAGAAAGAGCCGTGGTGTGCGTTTTCGCGGGAAAACGCGTTTTCGGCCGAAAACCTGTACGTTTGCACTTCCCCGCCACAGGGAAGCTGCTAGACGGGAATTCTCTGCCTGGTTCTACCCGCTGCCCGGAACGCTACGCAGGGCAAAAGCGATTCTCGTCCTCCGTGCTTGCTTTTTCTCAGAAAGAGCCGTGGTGTGCGTTTTCGCCGGAAAACGCGTTTTCGGCCGAAAACGTGTACGTTTGCACTTCCCCGCCACAGGGAAGCTGCTAGCCGGGAATTCTCTGCCTGGTTCTACCCGCTGCCCGGAACGCTACGCAGGGCAAAAGCGATTCTCGTCCTCCGTGCTTGCTTTTTCTCAGAAAGAGCCATGGTGTGCTTTTTCGCCGGAAAACGCGTTTTCGGCCGAAAACGTGTACGTTTGCACTTCCCGGCCACAGGGAAGCTGCTAGCAGGCAATTCGCTGCCTATTTCTACCCGCTGCTCAGAACGCTACGCAGGGCAAAAGCGATTCTCGTCCTCCGTGCTTGCTTTTTCTCAGAAAGAGCCGTGGTGTGCGTTTTCGCCGGAAAACGCGTTTTCGGCCGAAAACGTGTACGTTTGCACTTCCCCGCCACAGGGAAGCTGCTAGCCGGGAATTCTCTGCCTGGTTCTACCCGCTGCCCGGAACGCTACGCAGGGCAAAAGCGATTCTCGTCCTCCGTGCTTGCTTTTTCTCAGAAAGAGCCATGGTGTGCTTTTTCGCCGGAAAACGCGTTTTCGGCCGAAAACCTGTACGTTTGCACTTCCCGGCCACAGGGAAGCTGCTAGCCGGGAATTCGCTACCTGGTTCTACCCGCTGCCCGGAACGCTACGCAGGGCAAAAGCGATTCTCGTCCTCCGTGCTTGCTTTTTCTCAGAAAGAGCCATGGTGTGCTTTTTCTCCGGAAAACGCGTTTTCGGCCGGAAACGTGTACGTTTGCACTTCCCGGCCACAGGGAAGCTGCTAGCCGGCAATTCGCTGCCTATTTCTACCCGCTGCTCAGAACGCTACGCAGGGCAAAAGCGATTCTCGTCCTCCGTGCTTGCTTTTTCTCAGAAAGAGCCGTGGTGTGCGTTTTCGCCGGAAAACGCGTTTTCGGCCGAAAACGTGTACGTTTGCACTTCCCGGCCACAGGGAAGCTGCTAGCCGGGAATTCTCTGCCTGGTTCTACCCGCTGCTCAGAACGCTACGCAGGGCAAAAGCGATTCTCGTCCTCCGTGCTTGCTTTTTCTCAGAAAGAGCCGTGGTGTGCGTTTTCGCCGGAAAACGCGTTTTCGGCCGAAAACGTGTACGTTTGCACTTCCCCGCCACAGGGAAGCTGCTAGACGGGAATTCTCTGCCTGGTTCTACCCGCTGCCAGGAACGCTACGCAGGGCAAAAGCGATTCTCGTCCTCCGTGCTTGCTTTTTCTCAGAAAGAGCCGTGGTGTGCGTTTTCGCCGGAAAACGCGTTTTCGGCCGAAAACGTGTACGTTTGCACTTCCCGGCCACAGGGAAGCTGCTAGCCGGGAATTCTCTGCCTGGTTCTACCCGCTGCCCGGAACGCTACGCAGGGCAAAAGCGATTCTCGTCCTCCGTGCTTGCTTTTTCTCAGAAAGAGCCATGGTGTGCTTTTTCGCCGGAAAACGCGTTTTCGGCCGAAAACGTGTACGTTTGCAATTCCCGGCCACAGGGAAGCTGCTAGCCGGGAATTCTCTGCCTGGTTCTACCCGCTGCCCGGAACGCTACGCAGGGCAAAAGCGATTCTCGTCCTCCGTGCTTGCTTTTTCTCAGAAAGAGCCGTGGTGTGCGTTTTCGCCGGAAAACGCGTTTTCGGCCGAAAACGTGTACGTTTGCACTTCCCGGCCACAGGGAAGCTGCTAGCCGGGAATTCTCTGCCTGGTTCTACCCGCTGCCCGGAACGCTACGCAGGGCAAAAGCGATTCTCGTCCTCCGTGCTTGCTTTTTCTCAGAAAGAGCCATGGTGTGCTTTTTCGCCGGAAAACGCGTTTTCGGCCGAAAACGTGTACGTTTGCACTTCCCGGCCACAGGGAAGCTGCTAGCCGGCAATTCGCTGCCTATTTCTACCCGCTGCTCAGAACGCTACGCAGGGCAAAAGCGATTCTCGTCCTCCGTGCTTGCTTTTTCTCAGAAAGAGCCGTGGTGTGCGTTTTCGCGGGAAAACGCGTTTTCGGCCGAAAACCTGTACGTTTGCACTTCCCGGCCACAGGGAAGCTGCTAGCCGGGAATTCTCTGCCTGGTTCTACCCGCTGCCCGGAACGCTACGCAGGGCAAAAGCGATTCTCGTCCTCCGTGCTTGCTTTTTCTCAGAAAGAGCCGTGGTGTGCGTTTTCGCGGGAAAACGCGTTTTCGGCCGAAAACCTGTACGTTTGCACTTCCCGGCCACAGGGAAGCTGCTAGACGGGAATTCTCTGCCTGGTTCTACCCGCTGCCCGGAACGCTACGCAGGGCAAAAGCGATTCTCGTCCTCCGTGCTTGCTTTTTCTCAGAAAGAGCCGTGGTGTGCGTTTTCGCCGGAAAACGCGTTTTCGGCCGAAAACGTGTACGTTTGCACTTCCCCGCCACAGGGAAGCTGCTAGCCGGGAATTCTCTGCCTGGTTCTACCCGCTGCCCGGAACGCTACGCAGGGCAAAAGCGATTCTCGTCCTCCGTGCTTGCTTTTTCTCAGAAAGAGCCATGGTGTGCTTTTTCGCCGGAAAACGCGTTTTCGGCCGAAAACGTGTACGTTTGCACTTCCCCGCCACAGGGAAGCTGCTAGCCGGGAATTCTCTGCCTGGTTCTACCCGCTGCCCAGAACGCTACGCAGGGCAAAAGCGATTCTCGTCCTCCGTGCTTGCTTTTTCTCAGAAAGAGCCGTGGTGTGCGTTTTCGCCGGAAAACGCGTTTTCGGCCAAAAACGTGTACGTTTGCACTTCCCCACCACAGGGAAGCTGCTAGACGGGAATTCTCTGCCTGATTCTACCCGCTGCCGGGAACGCTACGCAGGGCAAAAGCGATTCTCGTCCTCCGTGCTTGCTTTTTCTCAGAAAGAGCCGTGGTGTGCGTTTTCGCCGGAAAACGCGTTTTCGGCCGAAAACGTGTACGTTTGCACTTCCCGGCCACAGGGAAGCTGCTAGCCTGGAATTCTCTGCCTGGTTCTACCCGCTGCCCGGAACGCTACGCAGGGCAAAAGCGATTCTCGTCCTCCGTGCTTGCTTTTTCTCAGAAAGAGCCGTGGTGTGCGTTTTCGCCGGAAAACGCGTTTTCGGCCGAAAACGTGTACGTTTGCACTTCCCGGCCACAGGGAAGCTGCTAGCCGGGAATTCTCTGCCTGGTTCTACCCGCTGCCAGGAACGCTACGCAGGGCAAAAGCGATTCTCGTCCTCCGTGCTTGCTTTTTCTCAGAAAGAGCCGTGGTGTGCGTTTTCGCCGGAAAACGCGTTTTCGGCCGAAAACGTGTACGTTTGCACTTCCCGGCCACAGGGAAGCTGCTAGCCGGGAATTCTCTGCCTGGTTCTACCCGCTGCCCGGAACGCTACGCAGGGCAAAAGCGATTCTCGTCCTCCGTGCTTGCTTTTTCTCAGAAAGAGCCATGGTGTGTTTTTTCGCCGGAAAACGCGTTTTCGGCCGAAAACCTGTACGTTTGCACTTCCCGGCCACAGGGAAGCTGCTAGCAGGCAATTCGCTGCCTATTTCTACCCGCTGCTCAGAACGCTACGCAGGGCAAAAGCGATTCTCGTCCTCCGTGCTTGCTTTTTCTCAGAAAGAGCCGTGGTGTGCGTTTTCGCCGGAAAACGCGTTTTCGGCCGGAAACGTGTACGTTTGCACTTCCCCGCCACAGGGAAGCTGCTAGCCGGGAATTCTCTGCCTGGTTCTACCCGCTGCCCGGAACGCTACGCAGGGCAAAAGCGATTCTCGTCCTCCGTGCTTGTTTTTTCTCAGAAAGAGCCATGGTGTGCTTTTTCGCCGGAAAACGCGTTTTCGGCCGAAAACCTGTACGTTTGCACTTCCCGGCCACAGGGAAGCTGCTAGCCGGCAATTCGCTGCCTATTTCTACCCGCTGCTCAGAACGCTACGCAGGGCAAAAGCGATTCTCGTCCTCCGTGCTTGCTTTTTCTCAGAAAGAGCCGTGGTGTGCGTTTTCGCCGGAAAACGCGTTTTCGGCCGAAAACGTGTACGTTTGCACTTCCCCGCCACAGGGAAGCTGCTAGACGGGAATTCTCTACCTGGTTCTACCCGCTGCCCGGAACGCTACGCAGGGCAAAAGCGATTCTCGTCCTCCGTGCTTGCTTTTTCTCAGAAAGAGCCGTGGTGTGCGTTTTCGCCGGAAAACGCGTTTTCGGCCGAAAACGTGTACGTTTGCACTTCCCGGCCACAGGGAAGCTGCTAGCCGGGAATTCTCTGCCTGGTTCTACCCGCTGCCCGGAACGCTACGCAGGGCAAAAGCGATTCTCGTCCTCCGTGCTTGCTTTTTCTCAGAAAGAGCCATGGTGTGCTTTTTCTCCGGAAAACGCGTTTTCGGCCGGAAACGTGTACGTTTGCACTTCCCGGCCACAGGGAAGCTGCTAGCCGGCAATTCGCTGCCTATTTCTACCCGCTGCTCAGAACGCTACGCAGGGCAAAAGCGATTCTCGTCCTCCGTGCTTGCTTTTTCTCAGAAAGAGCCGTGGTGTGCGTTTTCGCGGGAAAACGCGTTTTCGGCCGAAAACCTGTACGTTTGCACTTCCCGGCCACAGGGAAGCTGCTAGCCGGGAATTCTCTGCCTGGTTCTACCCGCTGCCCGGAACGCTACGCAGGGCAAAAGCGATTCTCGTCCTCCGTGCTTGCTTTTTCTCAGAAAGAGCCGTGGTGTGCGTTTTCGCCGGAAAACGCGTTTTCGGCCGAAAACGTGTACGTTTGCACTTCCCGGCCACAGGGAAGCTGCTAGCCTGGAATTCTCTGCCTGGTTCTACCCGCTGCTCAGAACACTACGCAGGGCAAAAGCGATTCTCGTCCTCCGTGCTTGCTTTTTCTCAGAAAGAGCCGTGGTGTGCGTTTTCGCCGGAAAACGCGTTTTCGGCCGAAAACGTGTACGTTTGCACTTCCCGGCCACAGGGAAGCTGCTAGCCGGGAATTCTCTGCCTGGTTCTACCCGCTGCCCGGAACACTACGCAGGGCAAAAGCGATTCTCGTCCTCCGTGCTTGCTTTTTCTCAGAAAGAGCCGTGGTGTGCGTTTTCGCCGGTAAACGCGTTTTCGGCCGAAAACGTGTACGTTTGCACTTCCCCGCCACAGGGAAGCTGCTAGCCGGGAATTGTCTGCCTGGTTCTACCCGCTGCCCGGAACGCTACGCAGGGCAAAAGCGATTCTCTTCCTCCGTGCTTGCTTTTTCTCAGAAAGAGCCGTGGTGTGCGTTTTCGCCGGAAAACGCGTTTTCGGCCGAAAACGTGTACGTTTGCACTTCCCCGCCACAGGGAAGCTGCTAGACGGGAATTCTCTGCCTGGTTCTACCCGCTGCCCGGAACGCTACGCAGGGCAAAAGCGATTCTCGTCCTCCGTGCTTGCTTTTTCTCAGAAAGAGCCATGGTGTGCTTTTTCTCCGGAAAACGCGTTTTCGGCCGGAAACGTGTACGTTTGCACTTCCCGGCCACAGGGAAGCTGCTAGCCGGCAATTCGCTGCCTATTTCTACCCGCTGCTCAGAACCCTACGCAGGGCAAAAGCGATTCTCGTCCTCCGTGCTTGCTTTTTCTCAGAAAGAGCCGTGGTGTGCGTTTTCGCCAGAAAACGCGTTTTCGGCCGAAAACGTGTACGTTTGCACTTCCCCGCCACAGGGAAGCTGCTAGCCGGGAATTCTCTGCCTGGTTCTACCCGCTGCCCGGAACGCTACGCAGGACAAAAGCGATTCTCGTCCTCCGTGCTTGCTTTTTCTCAGAAAGAGCCGTGGTGTGCGTTTTCGCCGGTAAACGCGTTTTCGGCCGAAAACGTGTACGTTTGCACTTCCCGGCCACAGGGAAGCTGCTAGCCGGGAATTCTCTGCCTGGTTCTACCCGCTGCCCGGAACGCTACGCAGGGCAAAAGCGATTCTCGTCCTCCGTGCTTGCTTTTTCTCAGAAAGAGCCGTGGTGTGAGTTTTCGCGGGAAAACCCGTTTTCGGCCGAAAACCTGTACGTTTGCACTTCCCGGCCACAGGGAAGCTGCTAGCCCGGAATTCGCTGCCTATTTCTACCCGCTGCCCGGAACGCTACGCAGGGCAAAAGCGATTCTCGTCCTCCGTGCTTGCTTTTTCTCAGAAAGAGCCGTGGTGTGCGTTTTCGCCGCAAAACGCGTTTTCGGCCGAAAACGTGTACGTTTGCACTTCCCGGCCACAGGGAAGCTGCTAGCCGGGAATTCTCTGCCTGGTTCTACCCGCTGCCCGGAACGCTACGCAGGGCAAAAGCGATTCTCGTCCTCCGTGCTTGCTTTTTCTCAGAAAGAGCCGTGGTGTGAGTTTTCGCGGGAAAACGCGTTTTCGGCCGAAAACCTGTACGTTTGCACTTCCCGGCCACAGGGAAGCTGCTAGCCGGGAATTCTCTGCCTGGTTCTACCCGCTGCCCGGAACGCTACGCAGGGCAAAAGCGATTCTCGTCCTCCGTGCTTGCTTTTTCTCAGAAAGAGCCGTGGTGTGCGTTTTCGCCGGAAAACGCGTTTTCGGCCGAAAACGTGTACTTTTGCACTTCCCGGCCACAGGGAAGCTGCTAGCCGGGAATTCTCTGCCTGGTTCTACCCGCTGCCCGGAACGCTACGCAGGGCAAAAGCGATTCTCGTCCTCCGTGCTTGCTTTTTCTCAGAAAGAGCCGTGGTGTGCGTTTTCGCCGGAAAACGCGTTTTCGGCGAAAACGTGTACGTTTGCACTTCCCGGCCACAGGGAAGCTGCTAGCCGGGAATTCTCTGCCTGGTTCTACCCGCTGCCCGGAACGCTACGCAGGGCAAAAGCGATTCTCGTCCTCCGTGCTTGCTTTTTCTCAGAAAGAGCCGTGGTGTGAGTTTTCGCGGGAAAACCCGTTTTCGGCCGAAAACCTGTACGTTTGCACTTCCCGGCCACAGGGAAGCTGCTAGCCGGGAATTCGCTGCCTATTTCTACCCGCTGCCCGGAACGCTACGCAGGGCAAAAGCGATTCTCGTCCTCCGTGCTTGCTTTTTCTCAGAAAGAGCCGTGGTGTGCGTTTTCGCCGGAAAACGCGTTTTCGGCCGAAAACGTGTACGTTTGCACTTCCCCGCCACAGGGAAGCTGCTAGCCGGGAATTCTCTGCCTGGTTCTACCCGCTGCCCGGAACGCTACGCAGGGCAAAAGCGATTCTCGTCCTCCGTGCTTGCTTTTTCTCAGAAAGAGCCGTGGTGTGAGTTTTCGCGGGAAAACCAGTTTTCGGCCGAAAACCTGTACGTTTGCAATTCCCGGCCACAGGGAAGCTGCTAGCCGGGAATTCTCTGCCTGGTTCTACCCGCTGCCCGGAACGCTACGCAGGGCAAAAGCGATTCTCGTCCTCCGTGCTTGCTTTTTCTCAGAAAGAGCCGTGGTGTGCGTTTTCGCCGGAAAACGCGTTTTCGGCCGAAAACGTGTACGTTTGCACTTCCCGGCCACAGGGAAGCTGCTAGCCGGGAATTCTCTGCCTGGTTCTACCCGCTGCCCGGAACACTACGCAGGGCAAAAGCGATTCTCGTCCTCCGTGCTTGCTTTTTCTCAGAAAGAGCCGTGGTGTGCGTTTTCGCCGGTAAACGCGTTTTCGGCGAAAACGTGTACGTTTGCACTTCCCGGCCACAGGGAAGCTGCTAGCCGGGAATTCTCTGCCTGGTTCTACCCGCTGCCCGGACGCTACGCAGGGCAAAAGCGATTCTCGTCCTCCGTGCTTGCTTTTTCTCAGAAAGAGCCGTGGTGTGAGTTTTCGCGGGAAAACGCGTTTTCGGCCGAAAACCTGTACGTTTGCACTTCCCGGCCACAGGGAAGCTGCTAGCCGGGAATTCTCTGCCTGGTTCTACCCGCTGCCCGGAACGCTACGCAGGGCAAAAGCGATTCTCGTCCTCCGTGCTTGCTTTTTCTCAGAAAGAGCCGTGGTGTGCGTTTTCGCCGGAAAACGCGTTTTCGGCCGAAAACGTGTACGTTTGCACTTCCCGGCCACAGGGAAGCTGCTAGCCGGGAATTCTCTGCCTGGTTCTACCCGCTGCCAGGAACGCTACGCAGGGCAAAAGCGATTCTCGTCCTCCGTGCTTGCTTTTTCTCAGAAAGAGCCGTGGTGTGCGTTTTCGCCGGAAAACGCGTTTTCGGCCGAAAACGTGTACGTTTGCACTTCCCGGCCACAGGGAAGCTGCTAGCCGGGAATTCTCTGCCTGGTTCTACCCGCTGCCCGGAACGCTACGCAGGGCAAAAGCGATTCTCGTCCTCCGTGCTTGCTTTTTCTCAGAAAGAGCCATGGTGTGCTTTTTCGCCGGAAAACGCGTTTTCGGCCGAAAACGTGTACGTTTGCACTTCCCGGCCACAGGGAAGCTGCTAGCCGGCAATTCGCTGCCTATTTCTACCCGCTGCTAAGAACGCTACGCAGGGCAAAAGCGATTCTCGTCCTCCGTGCTTGCTTTTTCTCAGAAAGAGCCGTGGTGTGCGTTTTCGCCGGAAAACGCGTTTTCGGCCGAAAACGTGTACGTTTGCACTTCCCCGCCACAGGGAAGCTGCTAGACGGGAATTCTCTACCTGGTTCTACCCGCTGCCCGGAACGCTACGCAGGGCAAAAGCGATTCTCGTCCTCCGTGCTTGCTTTTTCTCAGAAAGAGCCGTGGTGTGCGTTTTCGCCGGAAAACGCGTTTTCGGCCGAAAACGTGTACGTTTGCACTTCCCCGCCACAGGGAAGCTGCTAGACGGGAATTCTCTACCTGGTTCTACCCGCTGCCCGGAACGCTACGCAGGGCAAAATCGATTCTCGTCCTCCGTGCTTGTTTTTTCTCAGAAAGAACCATGGTGTGCTTTTTCTCCGGAAAACGCGTTTTCGGCCGGAAACGTGTACGTTTGCACTTCCCGGCCACAGGGAAGCTGCTAGCCGGCAATTCGCTGCCTATTTCTACCCGCTGCTCAGAACGCTACGCAGGGCAAAAGCGATTCTCGTCCTCCGTGCTTGCTTTTTCTCAGAAAGAGCCGTGGTGTGCGTTTTCGCGGGAAAACGCGTTTTCGGCCGAAAACGTGTACGTTTGCACTTCCCGGCCACAGGGAAGCTGCTAGCCGGCAATTCGCTGCCTATTTCTACCCGCTGCTCAGAACGCTACGCAGGGCAAAAGCGATTCTCGTCCTCCGTGCTTGCTTTTTCTCAGAAAGAGCCGTGGTGTGCGTTTTCGCCGGAAAACGCGTTTTCGGCCGAAAACGTGTACGTTTGCACTTCCCGGCCACAGGGAAGCTGCTAGACGGGAATTCTCTGCCTGGTTCTACCCGCTGCCCGGAACGCTACGCAGGGCAAAAGCGATTCTCGTCCTCCGTGCTTGCTTTTTCTCAGAAAGAGCCGTGGTGTGCGTTTTCGCCGGAAAACGCGTTTTCGGCCGAAAACGTGTACGTTTGCACTTCCCGGCCACAGGGAAGCTGCTAGACGGGAATTCTCTGCCTGGTTCTACCCGCTGCCCGGAACGCTACGCAGGGCAAAAGCGATTCTCGTCCTCCGTGCTTGCTTTTTCTCAGAAAGAGCCGTGGTGTGCGTTTTCGCCGGTAAATGCGTTTTTGGCCGAAAACCTGTACGTTTGCACTTCCCGGCCACAGGGAAGCTGCTAGCCGGGAATTCTCTGCCTGGTTCTACCCGCTGCCCGGAACGCTACGCAGGGCAAAAGCGATTCTCGTCCTCCGTGCTTGCTTTTTCTCAGAAAGAGCCGTGGTGTGCGTTTTCGCCGGAAAACGCGTTTTCGGCGAAAACGTGTACGTTTGCACTTCCCGGCCACAGGGAAGCTGCTAGACGGGAATTCTCTGCCTGGTTCTACCCGCTGCCCGGAACGCTACGCAGGGCAAAAGCGATTCTCGTCCTTCGTGCTTGCTTTTTCTCAGAAAGAGCCGTGGTGTGAGTTTTCGCGGGAAAACGCGTTTTCGGCCGAAAACCTGTACGTTTGCACTTCCCGGCCACAGGGAAGCTGCTAGCCGGGAATTCTCTGCCTGGTTCTACCCGCTGCCCGGAACGCTACGCAGGGCAAAAGCGATTCTCGTCCTCCGTGCTTGCTTTTTCTCAGAAAGAGCCGTGGTGTGCGTTTTCGCCGGAAAACGCGTTTTCGGCCGAAAACGTGTACGTTTGCACTTCCCGGCCACAGGGAAGCTGCTAGCCGGGAATTCTCTGCCTGGTTCTACCCGCTGCCCGGAACGCTACGCAGGGCAAAAGCGATTCTCGTCCTCCGTGCTTGGTTTTTCTCAGAAAGAGCCGTGGTGTGCGTTTTCGCCGGAAAACGCGTTTTCGGCCGAAAACGTGTACGTTTGCACTTCCCGGCCACAGGGAAGCTGCTAGCCGGGAATTCTCTGCCTGGTTCTACCCGCTGCCCGGAACGCTACGCAGGGCAAAAGCGATTCTCGTCCTCCGTGCTTGCTTTTTCTCAGAAAGAGCCGTGGTGTGAGTTTTCGCGGGAAAACCCGTTTTCGGCCGAAAACCTGTACGTTTGCACTTCCCGGCCACAGGGAAGCTGCTAGCCGGCAATTCTCTACCTGGTTCTACCCGCTGCCCGGAACGCTACGCAGGGCAAAAGCGATTCTCGTCCTCCGTGCTTGCTTTTTCTCAGAAAGAGCCGTGGTGTGCGTTTTCGCCGGAAAACGCGTTTTCGGCCGAAAACGTGTACGTTTGCACTTCCCGGCCACAGGGAAGCTGCTAGCCGGGAATTCTCTGCCTGGTTCTACCCGCTGCCCGGAACACTACGCAGGGCAAAAGCGATTCTCGTCCTCCGTGCTTGCTTTTTCTCAGAAAGAGCCGTGGTGTGCGTTTTCGCCGGTAAACGCGTTTTCGGCCGAAAACGTGTACGTTTGCATTTCCCGGCCACAGGGAAGCTGCTAGCCGGGAATTCTCTGCCTGGTTCTACCCGCTGCCCGGAACGCTACGCAGGGCAAAAGCGATTCTCGTCCTCCGTGCTTGCTTTTTCTCAGAAAGAGCCGTGGTGTGAGTTTTCGCGGGAAAACGCGTTTTCGGCCGAAAACCTGTACGTTTGCACTTCCCGGCCACAGGGAAGCTGCTAGCCGGGAATTCTCTGCCTGGTTCTACCCGCTGCCCGGAACGCTACGCAGGGCAAAAGCGATTCTCGTCCTCCGTGCTTGCTTTTTCTCAGAAAGAGCCGTGGTGTGCGTTTTCGCCGGTAAACGCGTTTTCGGCCGAAAACGTGTACGTTTGCACTTCCCCGCCACAGGGAAGCTGCTAGCCGGGAATTCTCTGCCTGGTTCTACCCGCTGCCCGGAACACTACGCAGGGCAAAAGCGATTCTCGTCCTCCGTGCTTGCTTTTTCTCAGAAAGAGCCGTGGTGTGCGTTTTCGCAGGTAAACGCGTTTTCGGCCGAAAACGTGTACGTTTGCATTTCCCGGCCACAGGGAAGCTGCTAGCCGGGAATTCTCTGCCTGGTTCTACCCGCTGCCCGGAACGCTACGCAGGGCAAAAGCGATTCTCGTCCTCCGTGCTTGCTTTTTCTCAGAAAGAGCCGTGGTGTGAGTTTTCGCGGGAAAACGCGTTTTCGGCCGAAAACCTGTACGTTTGCACTTCCCGGCCACAGGGAAGCTGCTAGCCGGGAATTCTCTGCCTGGTTCTACCCGCTGCCCGGAACGCTACGCAGGGCAAAAGCGATTCTCGTCCTCCGTGCTTGCTTTTTCTCAGAAAGAGCCGTGGTGTGCTTTTTCGCCGGAAAACGTGTTTTCGGCCGAAAACGTGTACGTTTGCACTTCCCGGCCACAGGGAAGCTGCTAGCCGGCAATTCGCTGCCTATTTCTACCCGCTGCTCAGAACGCTACGCAGGGCAAAAGCGGTTCTCGTCCTCCGTGCTTGCTTTTTCTCAGAAAGAGCCGTGGTGTGAGTTTTCGCTGGAAAACCCGTTTTCGGCCGAAAACCTGTACGTTTGCACTTCCCGGCCACAGGGAAGCTGCTAGCCGGGAATTCGCTGCCTATTTCTACCCGCTGCCCGGAACGCTACGCAGGGCAAAAGCGATTCTCGTCCTCCGTGCTTGCTTTTTCTCAGAAAGAGCCGTGGTGTGCGTTTTCGCCGGAAAACGCGTTTTCGGCCGAAAACGTGTACGTTTGCACTTCCCGGCCACAGGGAAGCTGCTAGCCGGGAATTCTCTGCCTGGTTCTACCCGCTGCCCGGAACGCTACGCAGGGCAAAAGCGATTCTCGTCCTCCGTGCTTGCTTTTTCTCAGAAAGAGCCGTGGTGTGAGTTTTCGCGGGAAAACCCGTTTTCGGCCGAAAACCTGTACGTTTGCACTTCCCGGCCACAGGGAAGCTGCTAGCCGGCAATTCTCTACCTGGTTCTACCCGCTGCCCGGAACGCTACGCAGGGCAAAAGCGATTCTCGTCCTCCGTGCTTGCTTTTTCTCAGAAAGAGCCGTGGTGTGCGTTTTCGCCGGAAAACGCGTTTTCGGCCGAAAACGTGTACGTTTGCACTTCCCGGCCACAGGGAAGCTGCTAGCCGGGAATTCTCTGCCTGGTTCTACCCGCTGCCCGGAACACTACGCAGGGCAAAAGCGATTCTCGTCCTCCGTGCTTGCTTTTTCTCAGAAAGAGCCGTGGTGTGCGTTTTCGCCGGTAAACGCGTTTTCGGCCGAAAACGTGTACGTTTGCATTTCCCGGCCACAGGGAAGCTGCTAGCCGGGAATTCTCTGCCTGGTTCTACCCGCTGCCCGGAACGCTACGCAGGGCAAAAGCGATTCTCGTCCTCCGTGCTTGCTTTTTCTCAGAAAGAGCCGTGGTGTGAGTTTTCGCCGGAAAACGCGTTTTCGGCCGAAAACCTGTACGTTTGCACTTCCCGGCCACAGGGAAGCTGCTAGCCGGGAATTCTCTGCCTGGTTCTACCCGCTGCCCGGAACGCTACGCAGGGCAAAAGCGATTCTCGTCCTCCGTGCTTGCTTTTTCTCAGAAAGAGCCGTGGTGTGCGTTTTCGCCGGTAAACGCGTTTTCGGCCGAAAACGTGTACGTTTGCACTTCCCCGCCACAGGGAAGCTGCTAGCCGGGAATTCTCTGCCTGGTTCTACCCGCTGCCCGGAACACTACGCAGGGCAAAAGCGATTCTCGTCCTCCGTGCTTGCTTTTTCTCAGAAAGAGCCGTGGTGTGCGTTTTCGCAGGTAAACGCGTTTTCGGCCGAAAACGTGTACGTTTGCATTTCCCGGCCACAGGGAAGCTGCTAGCCGGGAATTCTCTGCCTGGTTCTACCCGCTGCCCGGAACGCTACGCAGGGCAAAAGCGATTCTCGTCCTCCGTGCTTGCTTTTTCTCAGAAAGAGCCGTGGTGTGAGTTTTCGCGGGAAAACGCGTTTTCGGCCGAAAACCTGTACGTTTGCACTTCCCGGCCACAGGGAAGCTGCTAGCCGGGAATTCTCTGCCTGGTTCTACCCGCTGCCCGGAACGCTACGCAGGGCAAAAGCGATTCTCGTCCTCCGTGCTTGCTTTTTCTCAGAAAGAGCCGTGGTGTGCTTTTTCGCCGGAAAACGTGTTTTCGGCCGAAAACGTGTACGTTTGCACTTCCCGGCCACAGGGAAGCTGCTAGCCGGCAATTCGCTGCCTATTTCTACCCGCTGCTCAGAACGCTACGCAGGGCAAAAGCGGTTCTCGTCCTCCGTGCTTGCTTTTTCTCAGAAAGAGCCGTGGTGTGAGTTTTCGCTGGAAAACCCGTTTTCGGCCGAAAACCTGTACGTTTGCACTTCCCGGCCACAGGGAAGCTGCTAGCCGGGAATTCGCTGCCTATTTCTACCCGCTGCCCGGAACGCTACGCAGGGCAAAAGCGATTCTCGTCCTCCGTGCTTGCTTTTTCTCAGAAAGAGCCGTGGTGTGCGTTTTCGCCGGAAAACGCGTTTTCGGCCGAAAACGTGTACGTTTGCACTTCCCGGCCACAGGGAAGCTGCTAGCCGGGAATTCTCTGCCTGGTTCTACCCGCTGCCCGGAACACTACGCAGGGCAAAAGCGATTCTCGTCCTCCGTGCTTGCTTTTTCTCAGAAAGAGCCGTGGTGTGAGTTTTCGCGGGAAAACCCGTTTTCGGCCGAAAACCTGTACGTTTGCACTTCCCGGCCACAGGGAAGCTGCTAGCCGGGAATTCGCTGCCTATTTCTACCCGCTGCCCGGAACGCTACGCAGGGCAAAAGCGATTCTCGTCCTCCGTGCTTGCTTTTTCTCAGAAAGAGCCGTGGTGTGCGTTTTCGCCGGAAAACGCGTTTTCGGCCGAAAACGTGTACGTTTGCACTTCCCGGCCACAGGGAAGCTGCTAGCCGGGAATTCTCTGCCTGGTTCTACCCGCTGCCCGGAACACTACGCAGGGCAAAAGCGATTCTCGTCCTCCGTGTTTGCTTTTTCTCAGAAAGAGCCGTGGTGTGCGTTTTCGCCGGAAAACGCGTTTTCGGCCGAAAACGTGTACGTTTGCACTTCCCGGCCACAGGGAAGCTGCTAGCCGGGAATTCTCTGCCTGGTTCTACCCGCTGCCCGGAACGCTACGCAGGGCAAAAGCGATTCTCGTCCTCCGTGCTTGCTTTTTCTCAGAAAGAGCCGTGGTGTGCGTTTTCGCCGGAAAACGCGTTTTCGGCGAAAACGTGTACGTTTGCACTTCCCGGCCACAGGGAAGCTGCTAGCCGGGAATTCTCTGCCTGGTTCTACCCGCTGCCCGGAACGCTACGCAGGGCAAAAGCGATTCTCGTCCTCCGTGCTTGCTTTTTCTCAGAAAGAGCCGTGGTGTGAGTTTTCGCGGGAAAACGCGTTTTCGGCCGAAAACCTGTACGTTTGCACTTCCCGGCCACAGGGAAGCTGCTAGCCGGGAATTCGCTGCCTATTTCTACCCGCTGCCCGGAACGCTACGCAGGGCAAAAGCGATTCTCGTCCTCCGTGCTTGCTTTTTCTCAGAAAGAGCCTTGGTGTGCGTTTTCGCCGGAAAACGCGTTTTCGGCCGAAAACGTGTACGTTTGCACTTCCCGGCCACAGGGAAGCTGCTAGCCGGGAATTCTCTGCCTGGTTCTACCCGCTGCCCGGAACACTACGCAGGGCAAAAGCGATTCTCGTCCTCCGTGCTTGCTTTTTCTCAGAAAGAGCCGTGGTGTGAGTTTTCGCGGGAAAACCCGTTTTCGGCCGAAAACCTGTACGTTTGCACTTCCCGGCCACAGGGAAGCTGCTAGACGGGAATTCGCTGCCTATTTCTACACGCTGTCCGGAACGCTACGCAGGGCAAAAGCGATTCTCGTCCTCCGTGCTTGCTTTTTCTCAGAAAGAGCCGTGGTGTGCGTTTTCGCCGGAAAACGCGTTTTCGGCCGAAAACGTGTACGTTTGCACTTCCCGGCCACAGGGAAGCTGCTAGCCGGGAATTCTCTGCCTGGTTCTACCCGCTGCCCGGAACACTACGCAGGGCAAACGCGATTCTCGTCCTCCGTGCTTGCTTTTTCTCAGAAAGAGCCGTGGTGTGCGTTTTCGCCGGTAAACGCGTTTTCGGCCGAAAACGTGTACGTTTGCACTTCCCGGCCACAGGGAAGCTGCTAGCCGGGAATTCTCTGCCTGGTTCTACCCGCTGCCCGGAACGCTACGCAGGGCAAAAGCGATTCTCGTCCTCCGTGCTTGCTTTTTCTCAGAAAGAGCCGTGGTGTGAGTTTTCGCGGGAAAACGCGTTTTCGGCCGAAAACCTGTACGTTTGCACTTCCCGGCCACAGGGAAGCTGCTACCGGGAATTCTCTGCCTGGTTCTACCCGCTGCCCGGAACGCTACGCAGGGCAAAAGCGATTCTCGTCCTCCGTGCTTGCTTTTTCCCAGAAAGAGCCGTGGTGTGCGTTTTCGCCGGTAAACGCGTTTTCGGCCGAAAACGTGTACGTTTGCACTTCCCCGCCACAGGGAATCTGCTAGACGGGAATTCTCTGCCTGGTTCTACCCGCTGCCCGGAACGCTACGCAGGGCAAAAGCGATTCTCGTCCTCCGTGCTTGCTTTTTCTCAGAAAGAGCCGTGGTGTGCGTTTTCGCCAGAAAACGCGTTTTCGGCCGAAAACGTGTACGTTTGCACTTCCCCGCCACAGGGAAGCTGCTAGCCGGGAATTCTCTGCCTGGTTCTACCCGCTGCCCGGAACGCTACGCAGGGCAAAAGCGATTCTCGTCCTCCGTGCTTGCTTTTTCTCAGAAAGAGCCATGGTATGCTTTTTCGCCGGAAAACGCGTTTTCGGCCGAAAACGTGTACGTTTGCACTTCCCGGCCACAGGGAAGCTGCTAGCCGGCAATTCGCTGCCTATTTCAACCCGCTGCTCAGAACGCTACGCAGGGCAAAAGCGATTCTCGTCCTCCGTGCTTGCTTTTTCTCAGAAAGAGCCGTGGTGTGCGTTTTCGCCAGAAAACGCGTTTTCGGCCGAAAACGTGTACGTTTGCACTTCCCCGCCACAGGGAAGCTGCTAGCCGGGAATTCTCTGCCTGGTTCTACCCGCTGCCCGGAACGCTACGCAGGGCAAAAGCGATTCTCGTCCTCCGTGCTTGCTTTTTCTCAGAAAGAGCCGTGGTGTGCGTTTTCGCGGGAAAACGCGTTTTCGGCCGAAAACCTGTACGTTTGCACTTCCCGGCCACAGGGAAGCTGCTAGCCGGGAATTCTCTGCCTGGTTCTACCCGCTGTCCGGAACGCTACGCAGGGCAAAAGCGATTCTCGTCCTCCGTGCTTGCTTTTTCTCAGAAAGAGCCGTGGTGTGCGTTTTCGCCAGAAAACGCGTTTTCGACGAAAACGTGTACGTTTGCACTTCCCGGCCACAGGGAAGCTGCGAGCAGGGAATTCTCTGCCTGGTTCTACCCGCTGCCCGGAACACTACGCAGGGCAAAAGCGATTCTCGTCCTCCGTGCTTGCTTTTTCTCAGAAAGAGCCGTGGTGTGCGTTTTCGCCGGAAAACGCGTTTTCGGCCGAAAACCTGTACGTTTGCACTTCCCGGCCACAGGGAAGCTGCTAGCCGGGAATTCTCTGCCTGGTTCTACCCGCTGCCCGGAACACTACGCAGGGCAAAAGCGATTCTCGTCCTCCGTGCTTGCTTTTTCTCAGAAAGAGCCGTGGTGTGCGTTTTCGCCAGAAAACGCGTTTTCGGCCGAAAACGTGTACGTTTGCACTTCGCCGCCACAGGGAAGCTGCTAGCCGGGAATTCTCTGCCTGGTTCTACCCGCTGCCCGGAACGCTACGCAGGGCAAAAGCGATTCTCGTCCTCTGTGCTTGCTTTTTCTCAGAAAGAGCCGTGGTGTGCGTTTTCGCCGGAAAACGCGTTTTCGGCCGAAAACGTGTACGTTTGCACTTCCCGGCCACAGGGAAGCTGCTAGCCGGGAATTCTCTGCCTGGTTCTACCCGCTGCCCGGAACGCTACGCAGGGCAAAAGCGATTCTCGTCCTCCGTGCTTGCTTTTTCTCAGAAAGAGCCGTGGTGTGCGTTTTCGCCGGAAAACGCGTTTTCGGCCGAAAACGTGTACGTTTGCACTTCCCGGCCACAGGGAATCTGCTAGCCGGCAATTCGCTGCCTATTTCTACCCGCTGCTCAGAACGCTACGCAGGGCAAAAGCGATTCTCTTCCTCCGCGCTTGCTTTTTCTCAGAAAGAGCCGTGGTGTGCGTTTTCGCCGGAAAACGCGTTTTCGGCCGAAAACGTGTACGTTTGCACTTCCCGGCCACAGGGAAGCTGCTAGCCGGGAATTCTCTGCCTGGTTCTACCCGCTGCCCGGAACGCTACGCAGGGCAAAAGCGATTCTCGTCCTCCGTGCTTGCTTTTTCTCAGAAAGAGCCGTGGTGTGCGTTTTCGCCGGAAAACGCGTTTTCGGCCGAAAACGTGTACGTTTGCACTTCCCGGCCACACGGAAGCTGCTAGCCGGGAATTCTCTGCCTGGTTCTACCCGCTGCCAGGAACGCTACGCAGGGCAAAAGCGATTCTCGTCCTCCGTGCTTGCTTTTTCTCAGAAAGAGCCGTGGTGTGCGTTTTCGCCGGAAAACGCGTTTTCGGCCGAAAACGTGTACGTTTGCACTTCCCGGCCACAGGGAAGCTGCTAGCCGGGAATTCTCTGCCTGGTTCTACCCGCTGCCCGGAACGCTACGCAGGGCAAAAGCGATTCTCGTCCTCCGTGCTTGCTTTTTCTCAGAAAGAGCCATGGTGTGCTTTTTCGCCGGAAAACGCGTTTTCGGCCGAAAACGTGTACGTTTGCACTTCCCGGCCACAGGGAAGCTGCTAGCCGGCAATTCGCTGCCTATTTCTACCCGCTGCTAAAAACGCTACGCAGGGCAAAAGCGATTCTCGTACTCCGTGCTTGCTTTTTCTCATAAAGAGCCGTGGTGTGCGTTTTCGCCGGAAAACGCGCTTTCGGCCGAAAACCTGTACGTTTGCACTTCCCGGCCACAGGGAAGCTGCTAGCCGGGAATTCTCTGCCTGGTTCTACCCGCTGCCCGGAACGCTACGCAGGGCAAAAGCGATTCTCGTCCTCCGTGCTTGCTTTTTCTCAGAAAGAGCCGTGGTGTGCGTTTTCGCCGGAAAACGCGTTTTCGGCCGAAAACGTGTACGTTTGCACTTCCCGGCCACAGGGAAGCTGCTAGACGGGAATTCTCTGCCTGGTTCTACCCGCTGCTCAGAACACTACGCAGGGCAAAAGCGATTCTCGTCCTCCGTGCTTGCTTTTTCTCAGAAAGAGCCGTGGTGTGCGTTTTCGCCGGAAAACGCGTTTTCGGCCGAAAACGTGTACGTTTGCACTTCCCGGCCACAGGGAAGCTGCTAGACGGGAATTCTCTGCCTGGTTCTACCCGCTGCCCGGAACGCTACGCAGGGCAAAAGCGATTCTCGTCCTCCGTGCTTGCTTTTTCCCAGAAAGAGCCGTGGTGTGCGTTTTCGCCGCAAAACGCGTTTTCGGCCGAAAACGTGTACGTTTGCATTTCCCGGCCACAGGGAAGCTGCTAGACGGGAATTCTCTGCCTGGTTCTACCCGCTGCCCGGAACGCTACGCAGGGCAAAAGCGATTCTCGTCCTCCGTGCTTGCTTTTTCTCAGAAAGAGCCGTGGTGTGCGTTTTCGCCGGTAAATGCGTTTTCGGCCGAAAACGTGTACGTTTGCACTTCCCGGCCACAGGGAAGCTGCTAGCCGGGAATTCTCTGCCTGGTTCTACCCGCTGCCCGGAACGCTACGCAGGGCAAAAGCGATTCTCGTCCTCCGTGCTTGCTTTTTCTCAGAAAGAGCCGTGGTGTGCGTTTTCGCCGGAAAAAGCGTTTTCGGCGAAAACGTGTACGTTTGCACTTCCCGGCCACAGGGAAGCTGCTAGCCGGGAATTCTCTGCCTGGTTCTACCCGCTGCCCGGAACGCTACGCAGGGCAAAAGCGATTCTCGTCCTCCGTGCTTGCTTTTTCTCAGAAAGAGCCGTGGTGTGCGTTTTCGCCGGAAAACGCGTTTTCGGCCGAAAACGTGTACGTTTGCACTTCCCGGCCACACGGAAGCTGCTAGCCGGGAATTCTCTGCCTGGTTCTACCCGCTGCCAGGAACGCTACGCAGGGCAAAAGCGATTCTCGTCCTCCGTGCTTGCTTTTTCTCAGAAAGAGCCGTGGTGTGCGTTTTCGCCACAAAACGCGTTTTCGGCCGAAAAGGTGTACGTTTGCACTTCCCGGCCACAGGGAAGCTGCTAGCCGGGAATTCTCTGCCTGGTTCTACCCGCTGCCCGGAACGCTACGCAGGGCAAAAGCGATTCTCGTCCTCCGTGCTTGCTTTTTCTCAGAAAGAGCCATGGTGTGCTTTTTCGCCGGAAAACGCGTTTTCGGCCGAAAACGTGTACGTTTGCACTTCCCGGCCACAGGGAAGCTGCTAGCCGGCAATTCGCTGCCTATTTCTACCCGCTGCTAAAAACGCTACGCAGGGCAAAATCGATTCTCGTACTCCGTGCTTGCTTTTTCTCATAAAGAGCCGTGGTGTGCGTTTTCGCCGGAAAACGCGCTTTCGGCCGAAAACCTGTACGTTTGCACTTCCCGGCCACAGGGAAGCTGCTAGCCGGGAATTCTCTGCCTGGTTCTACCCGCTGCCCGGAACGCTACGCAGGGCAAAAGCGATTCTCGTCCTCCGTGCTTGCTTTTTCTCAGAAAGAGCCGTGGTGTGCGTTTTCGCCGGAAAACGCGTTTTCGGCCGAAAACGTGTACGTTTGCACTTCCCGGCCACAGGGAAGCTGCTAGACGGGAATTCTCTGCCTGGTTCTACCCGCTGCTCAGAACACTACGCAGGGCAAAAGCGATTCTCGTCCTCCGTGCTTGCTTTTTCTCAGAAAGAGCCGTGGTGTGCGTTTTCGCCGGAAAACGCGTTTTCGGCCGAAAACGTGTACGTTTGCACTTCCCGGCCACAGGGAAGCTGCTAGACGGGAATTCTCTGCCTGGTTCTACCCGCTGCCCGGAACGCTACGCAGGGCAAAAGCGATTCTCGTCCTCCGTGCTTGCTTTTTCCCAGAAAGAGCCGTGGTGTGCGTTTTCGCCGGTAAACGCGTTTTCGGCCGAAAACGTGTACGTTTGCATTTCCCGGCCACAGGGAAGCTGCTAGACGGGAATTCTCTGCCTGGTTCTACCCGCTGCCCGGAACGCTACGCAGGGCAAAAGCGATTCTCGTCCTCCGTGCTTGCTTTTTCTCAGAAAGAGCCGTGGTGTGCGTTTTCGCCGGTAAATGCGTTTTCGGCCGAAAACGTGTACGTTTGCACTTCCCGGCCACAGGGAAGCTGCTAGCCGGGAATTCTCTGCCTGGTTCTACCCGCTGCCCGGAACGCTACGCAGGGCAAAAGCGATTCTCGTCCTCCGTGCTTGCTTTTTCTCAGAAAGAGCCGTGGTGTGCGTTTTCGCCGGAAAAAGCGTTTTCGGCGAAAACGTGTACGTTTGCACTTCCCGGCCACAGGGAAGCTGCTAGCCGGGAATTCTCTGCCTGGTTCTACCCGCTGCCCGGAACGCTACGCAGGGCAAAAGCGATTCTCGTCCTCCGTGCTTGCTTTTTCTCAGAAAGAGCCGTGGTGTGAGTTTTCGCGGGAAAACGCGTTTTCGGCCGAAAACCTGTACGTTTGCACTTCCCGGCCACAGGGAAGCTGCTAGCCGGGAATTCTCTGCCTGGTTCTACCCGCTGCCCGGAACGCTACGCAGGGCAAAAGCGATTCTCGTCCTCCGTGCTTGCTTTTTCTCAGAAAGAGCCGTGGTGTGCGTTTTCGCCGGAAAACGCGTTTTCGGCCGAAAACGTGTACGTTTGCACTTCCCGGCCACAGGGAAGCTGCTAGCCGGGAATTCTCTGCCTGGTTCTACCCGCTGCCCGGAACGCTACGCAGGGCAAAAGCGATTCTCGTCCTCCGTGCTTGCTTTTTCTCAGAAAGAGCCGTGGTGTGCGTTTTCGCCGGAAAACGCGTTTTCGGCGAAAACGTGTACGTTTGCACTTCCCGGCCACAGGGAAGCTGCTAGCCGGGAATTCTCTGCCTGGTTCTACCCGCTGCCCGGAACGCTACGCAGGGCAAAAGCGATTCTCGTCCTCCGTGCTTGCTTTTTCTCAGAAAGAGCCGTGGTGTGAGTTTTCGCGGGAAAACCCGTTTTCGGCCGAAAACCTGTACGTTTGCACTTCCCGGCCACAGGGAAGCTGCTAGCCGGGAATTCGCTGCCTATTTCTACCCCCTGCCCGGAACGCTACGCAGGGCAAAAGCGATTCTCGTCCTCCGTGCTTGCTTTTTCTCAGAAAGAGCCGTGGTGTGCGTTTTCGCCGGAAAACGCGTTTTCGGCCGAAAACGTGTACGTTTGCACTTCCCCGCCACAGGGAAGCTGCTAGCCGGGAATTCCCTGCCTGGTTCTACCCGCTGCCCGGAACGCTACGCAGGGCAAAAGCGATTCTCGTCCTCCGTGCTTGCTTTTTCTCAGAAAGAGCCGTGGTGTGAGTTTTCGCGGGAAAACGCGTTTTCGGCCGAAAACCTGTACGTTTGCACTTCCCCGCCACAGGGAAGCTGCTAGCCGGGAATTCTCTGCCTGGTTCTACCCGCTGCCCGGAACGCTACGCAGGGCAAAAGCGATTCTCGTCCTCCGTGCTTGCTTTTTCTCAGAAAGAGCCGTGGTGTGCGTTTTCGCCGGAAAACGCGTTTTCGGCCGAAAACGTGTACGTTTGCACTTCCCGGCCACAGGGAAGCTGCTAGACGGGAATTCTCTGCCTGGTTCTACCCGCTGCCCGGAACACTACGCAGGGCAAAAGCGATTCTCGTCCTCCGTGCTTGCTTTTTCTCAGAAAGAGCCGTGGTGTGCGTTTTCGCCGGTAAACGCGTTTTCGGCCGAAAACGTGTACGTTTGCACTTCCCCGCCACAGGGAAGCTGCTAGCCGGGAATTGTCTGCCTGGTTCTACCCGCTGCCCGGAACGCTACGCAGGGCAAAAGCGATTCTCTTCCTCCGTGCTTGCTTTTTCTCAGAAAGAGCCGTGGTGTGCGTTTTCGCCGGAAAACGCGTTTTCGGCCGAAAACGTGTACGTTTGCACTTCCCCGCCACAGGGAAGCTGCTAGACGGGAATTCTCTGCCTGGTTCTACCCGCTGCCCGGAACGCTACGCAGGGCAAAAGCGATTCTCGTCCTCCGTGCTTGCTTTTTCTCAGAAAGAGCCATGGTGTGCTTTTTCTCCGGAAAACGCGTTTTCGGCCGGAAACGTGTACGTTTGCACTTCCCGGCCACAGGGAAGCTGCTAGCCGGCAATTCGCTGCCTATTTCTACCCGCTGCTCAGAACCCTACGCAGGGCAAAAGCGATTCTCGTCCTCCGTGCTTGCTTTTTCTCAGAAAGAGCCGTGGTGTGCGTTTTCGCCAGAAAACGCGTTTTCGGCCGAAAACGTGTACGTTTGCACTTCCCCGCCACAGGGAAGCTGCTAGCCGGGAATTCTCTGCCTGGTTCTACCCGCTGCCCGGAACGCTACGCAGGACAAAAGCGATTCTCGTCCTCCGTGCTTGCTTTTTCTCAGAAAGAGCCGTGGTGTGCGTTTTCGCCGGTAAACGCGTTTTCGGCCGAAAACGTGTACGTTTGCACTTCCCGGCCACAGGGAAGCTGCTAGCCGGGAATTCTCTGCCTGGTTCTACCCGCTGCCCGGAACGCTACGCAGGGCAAAAGCGATTCTCGTCCTCCGTGCTTGCTTTTTCTCAGAAAGAGCCGTGGTGTGAGTTTTCGCGGGAAAACCCGTTTTCGGCCGAAAACCTGTACGTTTGCACTTCCCGGCCACAGGGAAGCTGCTAGCCGGGAATTCGCTGCCTATTTCTACCCGCTGCCCGGAACGCTACGCAGGGCAAAAGCGATTCTCGTCCTCCGTGCTTGCTTTTTCTCAGAAAGAGCCGTGGTGTGCGTTTTCGCCGCAAAACGCGTTTTCGGCCGAAAACGTGTACGTTTGCACTTCCCCGCCACAGGGAAGCTGCTAGCCGGGAATTCTCTGCCTGGTTCTACCCGCTGCCCGGAACGCTACGCAGGGCAAAAGCGATTCTCGTCCTCCGT